>NC_140012.1:39500666-39754535 GCF_964263955.1 Coregonus lavaretus
GGGAAGAGGGGAATAGGGGAGGGAAGAGGGGAGTTGGGAGGGAAGAGGGGAGTTGGGGAGGGGAGTTGAAGAGGGAAGAGGGGAAGAGGGCAGTTGGGGGGGAGGAGAGTTTGGGTGGAAGAGGGGAGATGGGGGAAGAGGGGAGTTGGGGGTGAAGAGGGGAGTTGGGGAGGGAAGAGGGGAATAGGGGAGGGAAGAGGGGAAAGGGGAGTTGGGAGGGAAGAGGGGAGTTGGGGAGGGGAGTTGGGGGGAATAGGGGAGACGGGGAGGGAAGAAGGGAGACAGCGGGGGGGAGGGAAGAGGGGAGTTCGGGGGGGAAGAGGGGAAGGAAGAGGGGAGTTGGGAGGGGAAGAGGGGAGTTGGGAGGGAAGGGGGGAAGAGGGGAGATGGGGGGAAGAGGGGTTGGGGGTGAAGTGGGGAGTTGGGGAGGGAAGAGGGGAATAGGGGAGAGAAGAGGGGAAGAGGGGAAAAGGGGAGGGAAGAGGGGAGTTGGGGAGAATAGGGGAGACGGAAGGGAAGAGGGGAGTTGGGGGGGAGGGGAGTTTGGGTGGAAGAGGGGAGATGGGGGGAAGAGGGGAGTTGGGGGTGAAGAGGGGAATTGGGGAGGGAAGAGGGGAATAGGGGAGAGAAGAGGGGAGTTGGGAGGGAAGAGGGGAGTTGGGGAGTTGGAGGGAATAGGGGAGACGGGGAGGGAAGAGGGGAGACGGCGGGGGAGAGGGAAGAGGGGAAGGAAGAGGGGAAGAGGGGAGGGAAGAGGGGAAGGAAGAGGGGAAGAGGGGAGTTGGGGAGGGAAGAGGGGAATAGGGGAGGGAAGAGGGGAATAGGGGAGGGAAGAGGGGAGACAGGGAGTTGGGGGGGAAGAGGGGAGTTGGGGAGGGAAGAGGGGAGACGGGGAGGGAAGAGGGGAGTTGGGGAGTTGGGAGTGGAAGAGGGGAGTTGTGGAGGGAAGAGGGGAATAGGGGAGACGGGGAGGGAAGAGGGGAATAGGGGAGACGGGGGGGGGGGGAGAGGGGAGACGGGGGGAGTTGGGGGGGGGGGAAGAGGGGAGTTGCGGTGG
The DNA here is from genome assembly GCF_964263955.1 of Coregonus lavaretus. Lineage (NCBI taxonomy): Eukaryota > Metazoa > Chordata > Actinopteri > Salmoniformes > Salmonidae > Coregonus > Coregonus lavaretus. Next base: position 39,501,724 of record NC_140012.1, read on the forward strand.
AAGAGGGGAAGATGGGAGTTGGGGAGGGAAGAGGGGAGTTGGGGGGGAGTTGGGAGGGAAGGGGGGAAGAGGGGAGTTGGGGAGGGAAGAGGATAATAGGGGAGTTGGGGAGGGAAGACGGGGAGTGGGAGGGGAGATGGGGAGGGGAATAGGGGAGACGGAGAGGGGAGACGGGGTGGGGGAGAGGTGACGGGGTGGGGGAGGGGAGTTGGGGAGGGAATAGGGGAGACGGGGAGGGAAGAGGGGAATAGGGGAGACAGGGAGGGAGAGGGGAGGAGAGGGGAGACGGAGTGAGAGGGGAGACGGGGAGGGGAGAGGGGAAGAGGGGAGTTGGGGGGGGGAAGAGGGGAGTTGCGGTCGAAGAGGGGAAGAGGGGAGTTGGGGAGGGAAGAGGGGAGTTGGGGGGGAGTTGGGAGGGAAGGGGGGAAGAGGGGAGTTGGGGAGGGAAGAGGATAATAGGGGAGTTGGGGAGGGAAGACGGGGAGTGGGAGGGGAGACTGGGAGGGGAATAGGGGAGACGGAGAGGGGAGACGGGGTGGGGGAGAGGAGACGGGGTGGGGGAGGGGAGTTGGGGAGGGAAGAGGGGAATAGGGGAGACGGGGAGGGAAGAGGGGAATAGGGGAGACAGGGAGGGAGAGGGGAGACGGAGGGAGAGGGGAGACGGGGAGGGGAAGAGGGGAGTTGGGGGGGGGAAGAGGGGAGTTGCGGTGGAAGAGGGGAAGAGGGGAGTTGGGGAGGGAAGAGGGGAGTTGGGGGGGAGTTGGGAGGGAAGGGGGGAAGAGGGGAGTTGGGGAGGGAAGAGGATAATAGGGGAGTTGGGGAGGGAAGACGGGGAGTGGGAGGGGAGACTGGGAGGGGAATAGGGGAGAGGGGAGACGGGATTTGGGAGAGGAGACGGGGTGGGGGAGCGGAGAGGGGAGGGAAGAGGGGAATAGGGGAGACGGGGAGGGAAGAGGGGAATAGGGGAGACGGGGAGGGAAGAGTGGATTTGGGGAGGGAAGAGGGGAGTTGGGGAGGGAAGAGGGGAGTTGAAGAGGGGAAAGGGGAGTTGGTGAGGGAAGAGGGGAGTTGGGAGAGAAGAGGGGAGTTGGGAGAGAAGAGGGGAGTTAAGAGGGGAGACGGAGAGGGGAAGAGGGGAGTTGGGGGGGAAGAGGGGAGTTGCGGGGGAAGAGGGGAAGAGGGGAGTTGGGGAGGGAAGAGGGGAGTTGGGAGGGGAGTTGGGGGGGAGTTGGGAGGGAAGGGGGGAGTTGGGAGGGAAGGGGGGAAGAGGGGAAGAGGGGAGTTGGGGAGGGAAGAGGATAATAGGGGAGTTGGGGAGGGAAGACGGGGAGTGGGAGGGGAGACGGGGAGGGGAGATGGGGTGGGGGAGAGGAGACGGGGTGGGGGAGCGGAGAGGGGAGTTGGGGAGCGGAGAGGGGAATAGGGGAGACGGGGAGGGAAGAGGGGAATAGGGGAGACGGGGGGGGGGAGAGGGGAGACGGGGGAAGTTGGGGGGGGAAGAGGGGAATAGGGGAGGGAAGAGGGGAGACAGGGAGTTGGGGGGAAGAGGGGAGTTGGGGAGGGAAGAGGGGAGACGGGGAGGGAAGAGGGGAGTTGGGAAGTTGGGAGTGGAAGAGGGGAGTTGTGGAGGGAAGAGGGGAATAGGGGAGACGGGGAGGGAAGAGGGGGAATAGGGGAGACGGGGGGGGGGGGAGAGGGGAGACGGGGGGAGTTGGGGGGGGGAAGAGGGGAGTTGCGGTGGAAGAGGGGAAGATGGGAGTTGGGGAGGGAAGAGGGGAGTTGGGGGGGAGTTGGGAGGGAAGGGGGGAAGAGGGGAGTTGGGGAGGGAAGAGGATAATAGGGGAGTTGGGGAGGGAAGACAGGGAGTGGGAGGGGAGATGGGGAGGGGAATAGGGGAGACGGAGAGGGGAGACGGGGTGGGGGAGAGGAGACGGGGTGGGGGAGGGGAGTTGGGGAGGGAAGAGGGGAATAGGGGAGACGGGGAGGGAAGAGGGGAATAGGGGAGACAGGGAGGGAGAGGGGAGGAGAGGGGAGACGGAGGGAGAGGGGAGACGGGGAGGGGAGAGGGGAAGAGGGGAGTTGGGGGGGGGAAGAGGGGAGTTGCAGTGGAAGAGGGGAAGAGGGGAGTTGGGGAGGGAAGAGGGGAGTTGGGGGGGAGTTGGGAGGGAAGGGGGGAAGAGGGGAGTTGGGGAGGGAAGAGGATAATAGGGGAGTTGGGGAGGGAAGACGGGGAGTGGGAGGGGAGACTGGGAGGGGAATAGGGGAGATGGAGAGGGGAGACGGGGTTTGGGAGAGGAGACGGGGTGGGGGAGCGGAGAGGGGAGGGAAGAGGGGAATAGGGGAGACGGGGAGGGAAGAGGGGAATAGGGGAGACGGGGAGGGAAGAGTGGATTTGGGGAGGGAAGAGGGGAGTTGGGGAGGGAAGAGGGGAGTTGAAGAGGGGAAAGGGGAGTTGGTGAGGGAAGAGGGGAGTTGGGAGAGAAGAGGGGAGTTGGGAGAGAAGAGGGGAGTTAAGAGGGGAGACGGAGAGGGGAAGAGGGGAGTTGGGGGGGGAAGAGGGGAGTTGCGGGGGAAGAGGGGAAGAGGGGAGTTGGGGAGGGAAGAGGGGAGTTGGGAGGGGAGTTGGGGGGGAGTTGGGAGGGAAGGGGGGAGTTGGGAGGGAAGGGGGGAAGAGGGGAAGAGGGGAGTTGGGGAGGGAAGAGGATAATAGGGGAGTTGGGGAGGGAAGACGGGGAGTGGGAGGGGAGACGGGGAGGGGAGATGGGGTGGGGGAGAGGAGACGGGGTGGGGGAGCGGAGAGGGGAGTTGGGGAGCGGAGAGGGGAATAGGGGAGACGGGGAGGGAAGAGGGGAATAGGGGAGACGGGGAGGGAAGAGGGGAGTTGGGGAGGAAAGAGGGGAGTTGAGGGAGGGAAGAGGGGAGTTGAGGGAGGGAAGAGGGGAGTTGAAGAGGGGAAAGGGGAGTTGGTGAGGGAAGAGGGGAGTTGGGAGTGAAGAGGGAAGTTGGGAGGGGAGAGGGGAGTTGGGGAGTTGGGGGGGAAGAGGGGAGTTGAGGGAGGGAAGAGGGGAGTTGAGGGAGGGAAGAGGGGAGTTGAAGAGGGGAAAGGGGAGTTGGTGAGGGAAGAGGGGAGTTGGGAGAGAAGAGGGGAGTTGGGAGGGAAGAGGGGAGTTGGGGAGTTGGGGAAGGGAATAGGGGAGACGGAGAGGGGAGACGGGGAGGGGAGTTGGGGAGGGAAGAGGGGAGTTGGGGAGTTGAGGGAGGGAAGAGGGGAGTTGAAGAGGGGAAAGGGGAGTTGGTGAGGGAAGAGGGGAGTTTGGAGAGAAGAGGGGAGTTGGGAGAGAAGAGGGGAGTTGGGAGGGAAGAGGGAAGTTGGGAGGGAAGAGGGGAGTTGGGGAGGGGAATAGGGGAGACGGAGAGGGGAGACGGGGAGGGGAGTTGGGGAGGGAAGAGGGGAGTTGGGGAGTTGGGGGGAAGAGGGGAGTTGGGGGGAAGAGGGGAGTTGGGGAGGGAATAAGGGAATAAGGGAGAGAAGAGGGGAAGAGGGGAAACAGGGAGGGAAGAGGGGAAACAGGGAGGGAAGAGGGGAGACGGGGAGGGAAGAGGGGAAAAGGGGAGACGGGGAGGGAAGAGGGGAATAGGGGAGACGGGGAGGGAAGAGGGGAGTTGGGGGGGAAGAGGGGAGTTGCGGGGGAAGAGGAGAAGAGGGGAGTTGGGGAGGGAAGAGGGGAGTTGGGAGGGGAGTTGGGGGGGAGTTGGGAGGGAAGGGGGGAGTTGGGAGGGAAGGGGGGAAGAGGGGAAGAGGGGAGTTGGGGAGGGAAGAGGATAATAGGGGAGTTGGGGAGGGAAGACGGGGAGTGGGAGGGGAGACGGGGAGGGGAGATGGGGTGGGGGAGAGGAGACGGGGTGGGGGAGCGGAGAGGGGAGTTGGGGAGCGGAGAGGGGAATAGGGGAGACGGGGAGGGAAGAGGGGAATAGGGGAGACGGGGAGGGAAGAGGGGAGTTGGGGAGGAAAGAGGGGAGTTGAGGGAGGGAAGAGGGGAGTTGAGGGAGGGAAGAGGGGAGTTGAAGAGGGGAAAGGGGAGTTGGTGAGGGAAGAGGGGAGTTGGGAGTGAAGAGGGAAGTTGGGAGGGGAGAGGGGAGTTGGGGAGTTGGGGGGGAAGAGGGGAGTTGAGGGAGGGAAGAGGGGAGTTGAGGGAGGGAAGAGGGGAGTTGAAGAGGGGAAAGGGGAGTTGGTGAGGGAAGAGGGGAGTTGGGAGAGAAGAGGGGAGTTGGGAGGGAAGAGGGGAGTTGGGGAGTTGGGGAAGGGAATAGGGGAGACGGAGAGGGGAGACGGGGAGGGGAGTTGGGGAGGGAAGAGGGGAGTTGGGGAGTTGAGGGAGGGAAGAGGGGGAGTTGAAGAGGGGAAAGGGGAGTTGGTGAGGGAAGAGGGGAGTTTGGAGAGAAGAGGGGAGTTGGGAGAGAAGAGGGGAGTTGGGAGGGAAGAGGGAAGTTGGGAGGGAAGAGGGGAGTTGGGGAGGGGAATAGGGGAGACGGAGAGGGGAGACGGGGAGGGGAGTTGGGGAGGGAAGAGGGGAGTTGGGGAGTTGGGGGGAAGAGGGGAGTTGGGGGGAAGAGGGGAGTTGGGGAGGGAATAAGGGAATAAGGGAGAGAAGAGGGGAAGAGGGGAAACAGGGAGGGAAGAGGGGAAACAGGGAGGGAAGAGGGGAGACGGGGAGGGAAGAGGGGAAAAGGGGAGACGGGGAGGGAAGAGGGGAATAGGGGAGACGGGGAGGGAAGAGGGGAGTTGGGGAGGGAAGAGGGGAGTTGGGGGGGGGAGAGGGGAATAGGGGAGACGGGGAGGGAAGAGGGGAATCGGGGAGACGGGGAGGGAAGAGGGGAGACGGCGGGGGGAGGGAAGAGGGGAGTTGGGGGGGAAGAGGGGAGGGAAGAGGGGAGTTGGGGGGAAGAGGGGAGTTGGGAGGGGAAGAGGGGAGTTGGGAGGGAAGGGGGGAAGAGGGGAGATGGGGGAAGAGGGGTTGGGGGTGAAGAGGGGATTTGGGGAGGGAAGAGGGGAATAGGGGAGAGAAGAGGGGAAAAGGGGAGGGAAGAGGGGAGTTGGGGAGGAAAGAGGGGAGTTGAGGGAGGGAAGAGGGGAGTTGAGGGAGGGAAGAGGGGAGTTGAAGAGGGGAAAGGGGAGTTGGTGAGGGAACAGGGGAGTTGGGAGTGAAGAGGGAAGTTGGGAGGGAAGAGGGGAGTTGGGGAGTTGGGGGGGAAGAGGGGAGTTGAGGGAGGGAAGAGGGGAGTTGAGGGAGGGAAGAGGGGAGTTGAAGAGGGGAAAGGGGAGTTGGTGAGGGAAGAGGGGAGTTGGGAGAGAAGAGGGGAGTTGGGAGGGAAGAGGGAAGTTGGAAGGGGAGTTGGGGAGGGGAGTTGGGGAAGGGAATAGGGGAGACGGAGAGGGGAGACGGGGAGGGGAGTTGGGGAGGGAAGAGGGGAGTTGGGGAGTTGAGGGAGGGAAGAGGGGAGTTGAAGAGGGGAAAGGGGAGTTGGTGAGGGAAGAGGGGAGTTTGGAGAGAAGAGGGGAGTTGGGAGAGAAGAGGGGAGTTGGGAGGGAAGAGGGAAGTTGGGAGGGAAGAGGGGAGTTGGGGAGGGGAATAGGGGAGACGGAGAGGGGAGACGGGGAGGGGAGTTGGGGAGGGAAGAGGGGAGTTGGGGAGGGAATAAGGGAATAAGGGAGAGAAGAGGGGAAGAGGGGAAACAGGGAGGGAAGAGGGGAAACAGGGAGGGAAGAGGGGAGACGGGGAGGGAAGAGGGGAAAAGGGGAGACGGGGAGGGAAGAGGGGAATAGGGGAGACGGGGAGGGAAGAGGGGAGTTGGGGAGGGAAGAGGGGAGTTGGGGGGGGAAGAGGGGAATAGGGGAGACGGGGAGGGAAGAGGGGAATCGGGGAGACGGGGAGGGAAGAGGGGAGTTGGGGGGGAAGAGGGGAGGGAAGAGGGGAGTTGGGGGGAAGAGGGGAGTTGGGAGGGGAAGAGGGGAGTTGGGAGGGAAGGGGGGAAGAGGGGAGATGGGGGAAGAGGGGTTGGGGGTGAAGAGGGGATTTGGGGAGGGAAGAGGGGAATAGGGGAGAGAAGAGGGGAAGAGGGGAAGAGGGGAAAAGGGGAGGGAAGAGGGGAGTTGGGAGGGGAGTTGGGGAGAATAGGGGAGACGGAAGGGAAGAGGGGAGGGAAGTGGGGAGACGGTGGGGGAGAGGGAAGAGGGGAAGGAAGAGGGGAAGAGGGGAGGGAAGAGGGGAAGAGGGGAGTTGGGGAGGGAAGAGGGGAGACGGGGAGGGAAGAGGGGAGTTGGGGAGTTGGGAGTGGAAGAGGAGAGTTGTGGAGGGAAGAGGGGAATAGGGGAGACGGGGAGGGAAGAGGGGAATAGGGGAGACGGGGGGGGGGAGAGGGGAGACGGGGGAAGTTGGGGGGGGAAGAGGGGAATAGGGGAGGGAAGAGGGGAGACAGGGAGTTGGGGGGAAGAGGGGAGTTGGGGAGGGAAGAGGGGAGACGGGGAGGGAAGAGGGGAGTTGGGGAGTTGGGAGTGGAAGAGGGGAGTTGTGGAGGGAAGAGGGGAATAGGGGAGACGGGGGGGGGGGAGAGGGGAGACGGGGGGAGTTGGGGGGGGGGGAAGAGGGGAGTTGCGGTGGAAGAGGGGAAGATGGGAGTTGGGGAGGGAAGAGGGGAGTTGGGGGGGAGTTGGGAGGGAAGGGGGGAAGAGGGGAGTTGGGGAGGGATGAGGATAATAGGGGAGTTGGGGAGGGAAGACGGGGAGTGGGAGGGGAGATGGGGAGGGGAATAGGGGAGACGGAGAGGGGAGACGGGGTGGGGGAGAGGAGACGGGGTGGGGGAGGGGAGTTGGGGAGGGAAGAGGGGAATAGGGGAGACGGGGAGGGAAGAGGGGAATAGGGGAGACAGGGAGGGAGAGGGGAGGAGAGGGGAGACGGAGGGAGAGGGGAGACGGGGAGGGGAGAGGGGAAGAGGGGAGTTGGGGGGGGGGAAGAGGGGAGTTGCGGTGGAAGAGGGGAAGAGGGGAGTTGGGGAGGGAAGAGGGGAGTTGGGGGGGAGTTGGGAGGGAAGGGGGGAAGAGGGGAGTTGGGGAGGGAAGAGGATAATAGGGGAGTTGGGGAGGGAAGACGGGGAGTGGGAGGGGAGACTGGGAGGGGAATAGGGGAGACGGAGAGGGGAGACGGGGTGGGGGAGAGGAGACGGGGTGGGGGAGGGGAGTTGGGGAGGGAAGAGGGGAATAGGGGAGACGGGGAGGGAAGAGGGGAATAGGGGAGACAGGGAGGGAGAGGGGAGGAGAGGGGAGACGGAGGGAGAGGGGAGACGGGGAGGGGAAGAGGGGAGTTGGGGGGGGGAAGAGGGGAGTTGCGGTGGAAGAGGGGAAGAGGGGAGTTGGGGAGGGAAGAGGGGAGTTGGGGGGGAGTTGGGAGGGAAGGGGGGAAGAGGGTAGTTGGGGAGGGAAGAGGATAATAGGGGAGTTGGGGAGGGAAGACGGGGAGTGGGAGGGGAATAGGGGAGACGGAGAGGGGAGACGGGGTTTGGGAGAGGAGACGGGGTGGGGGAGCGGAGAGGGGAGGGAAGAGGGGAATAGGGGAGACGGGGAGGGAAGAGGGGAATAGGGGAGACGGGGAGGGAAGAGTGGATTTGGGGAGGGAAGAGGGGAGTTGGGGAGGGAAGAGGGGAGTTGAAGATGGGAAAGGGGAGTTGGTGAGGGAAGAGGGGAGTTGGGAGAGAAGAGGGGAGTTGGGAGAGAAGAGGGGAGTTAAGAGGGGAGACGGAGAGGGGAAGAGGGGAGTTGGGGGGGAAGAGGGGAGTTGCGGGGGAAGAGGGGAAGAGGGGAGTTGGGGAGGGAAGAGGGGAGTTGGGAGGGGAGTTGGGGGGGAGTTGGGAGGGAAGGGGGGAGTTGGGAGGGAAGGGGGGAAGAGGGGAAGAGGGGAGTTGGGGAGGGAAGAGGATAATAGGGGAGTTGGGGAGGGAAGACGGGGAGTGGGAGGGGAGACGGGGAGGGGAGATGGGGTGGGGGAGAGGAGACGGGGTGGGGGAGCGGAGAGGGGAGTTGGGGAGCGGAGAGGGGAATAGGGGAGACGGGGAGGGAAGAGGGGAATAGGGGAGACGGGGAGGGAAGAGGGGAGTTGGGGAGGAAAGAGGGGAGTTGAGGGAGGGAAGAGGGGAGTTGAGGGAGGGAAGAGGGGAGTTGAAGAGGGGAAAGGGGAGTTGGTGAGGGAAGAGGGGAGTTGGGAGTGAAGAGGGAAGTTGGGAGGGGAGAGGGGAGTTGGGGAGTTGGGGGGGAAGAGGGGAGTTGAGGGAGGGAAGAGGGGAGTTGAGGGAGGGAAGAGGGGAGTTGAAGAGGGGAAAGGGGAGTTGGTGAGGGAAGAGGGGAGTTGGGAGAGAAGAGGGGAGTTGGGAGGGAAGAGGGGAGTTGGGGAGGGGAGTTGGGGAAGGGAATAGGGGAGACGGAGAGGGGAGACGGGGAGGGGAGTTGGGGAGGGAAGAGGGGAGTTGGGGAGTTGAGGGAGGGAAGAGGGGAGTTGAAGAGGGGAAAGGGGAGTTGGTGAGGGAAGAGGGGAGTTTGGAGAGAAGAGGGGAGTTGGGAGAGAAGAGGGGAGTTGGGAGGGAAGAGGGAAGTTGGGAGGGAAGAGGGGAGTTGGGGAGGGGAATAGGGGAGACGGAGAGGGGAGACGGGGAGGGGAGTTGGGGAGGGAAGAGGGGAGTTGGGGAGTTGGGGGGAAGAGGGGAGTTGGGGGGAAGAGGGGAGTTGGGGAGGGAATAAGGGAATAAGGGAGAGAAGAGGGGAAGAGGGGAAACAGGGAGGGAAGAGGGGAAACAGGGAGGGAAGAGGGGAGACGGGGAGGGAAGAGGGGAAAAGGGGAGACGGGGAGGGAAGAGGGGAATAGGGGAGACGGGGAGGGAAGAGGGGAGTTGGGGAGGGAAGAGGGGAGTTGGGGGGGGGAGAGGGGAATAGGGGAGACGGGGAGGGAAGAGGGGAATCGGGGAGACGGGGAGGGAAGAGGGGAGACGGCGGGGGGAGGGAAGAGGGGAGTTGGGGGGGAAGAGGGGAGGGAAGAGGGGAGTTGGGGGGAAGAGGGGAGTTGGGAGGGGAAGAGGGGAGTTGGGAGGGAAGGGGGGAAGAGGGGAGATGGGGGAAGAGGGGTTGGGGGTGAAGAGGGGATTTGGGGAGGGAAGAGGGGAATAGGGGAGAGAAGAGGGGAAGAGGGGAAAAGGGGAGGGAAGAGGGGAGTTGGGGAGGAAAGAGGGGAGTTGAGGGAGGGAAGAGGGGAGTTGAGGGAGGGAAGAGGGGAGTTGAAGAGGGGAAAGGGGAGTTGGTGAGGGAAGAGGGGAGTTGGGAGTGAAGAGGGAAGTTGGGAGGGAAGAGGGGAGTTGGGGAGTTGGGGGGGAAGAGGGGAGTTGAGGGAGGGAAGAGGGGAGTTGAGGGAGGGAAGAGGGGAGTTGAAGAGGGGAAAGGGGAGTTGGTGAGGGAAGAGGGGAGTTGGGAGAGAAGAGGGGAGTTGGGAGGGAAGAGGGAAGTTGGAAGGGGAGTTGGGGAGGGGAGTTGGGGAAGGGAATAGGGGAGACGGAGAGGGGAGACGGGGAGGGGAGTTGGGGAGGGAAGAGGGGAGTTGGGGAGTTGAGGGAGGGAAGAGGGGAGTTGAAGAGGGGAAAGGGGAGTTGGTGAGGGAAGAGGGGAGTTTGGAGAGAAGAGGGGAGTTGGGAGAGAAGAGGGGAGTTGGGAGGGAAGAGGGAAGTTGGGAGGGAAGAGGGGAGTTGGGGAGGGGAATAGGGGAGACGGAGAGGGGAGACGGGGAGGGGAGTTGGGGAGGGAAGAGGGGAGTTGGGGAGTTGGGGGGAAGAGGGGAGTTGGGGAGGGAATAAGGGAATAAGGGAGAGAAGAGGGGAAGAGGGGAAACAGGGAGGGAAGAGGGGAAACAGGGAGGGAAGAGGGGAGACGGGGAGGGAAGAGGGGAAAAGGGGAGACGGGGAGGGAAGAGGGGAATAGGGGAGACGGGGAGGGAAGAGGGGAGTTGGGGAGGGAAGAGGGGAGTTGGGGGGGGAAGAGGGGAATAGGGGAGACGGGGAGGGAAGAGGGGAATCGGGGAGACGGGGAGGGAAGAGGGGAGACGGCGGGGGGAGGGAAGAGGGGAGTTGGGGGGAAGAGGGGAGGGAAGAGGGGAGTTGGGGGGAAGAGGGGAGTTGGGAGGGGAAGAGGGGAGTTGGGAGGGAAGGGGGGAAGAGGGGAGATGGGGGAAGAGGGGTTGGGGGTGAAGAGGGGATTTGGGGAGGGAAGAGGGGAATAGGGGAGAGAAGAGGGGAAGAGGGGAAGAGGGGAAAAGGGGAGGGAAGAGGGGAGTTGGGAGGGGAGTTGGGGAGAATAGGGGAGACGGAAGGGAAGAGGGGAGGGAAGAGGGGAGTTGGGGGGGAGGGGAGTTTGGGTGGAAGAGGGGAGATGGGGGGAAGAGGGGAGTTGGGGGTGAAGAGGGGAGTTGGGGAGGGAAGAGGGGAATAGGGGAGAGAAGAGGGGAAGAGGGGAAAGGGGAGTTGGGAGGGAAGAGGGGAGTTGGGGAGGGGAGTTGGGGGGAATAGGGGAGACGGGGAGGGAAGAGGGGAGATGGCGGGGGGAGGGAAGAGGGGAAGGAAGAGGGGAAGAGGGGAGTTGGGGAGGGAAGAGGGGAATAGGGGAGGGAAGAGGGGAGTTGGGGAAGGGAGTTGGGGGAAGAGGGGAGTTGGGGAGGGAAGAGGGGAATAGGGGAGACGGGGAGGGAAGAGGGGAATAGGGGAGACGGGGAGGGAAGAGGATAAGAGGGGAATTCGGGGGGGAAGAGGGGAGTTGGGAGGGGAAGAGGGGAGTTGGAGGGGAAGAGGGGAGTTGGAAGGGAAGAGGGGAAGGAAGAGGAGATTTGGGGAGGGAAGAGGGGAATAGGGGAGAGAAGAGGGGAAGAGTGGAGTTGGGGGGAATAGGGCAGACGGGGAGGGAAGAGGGGGAAGAGGGGAGACGGAGGGGGAGAGGGGAGACGGGGAGGGAAGAGGGGAGATGGGGAGGGAAGAGGGGAGTTGGGGAGGGTAGAGGGGAGTTGGGGAGGGTAGAGGGGAGTTTGGGGTGGGTAGAGGGGAGTTGGCAGGGAAGACAGGAGGAAAGAGGGGAGTTGGGGAGGAAAGAGGGGAGTTGGGGGGAAGAGGGGAATAAGGGAGAGAAAAGGGGAAGAGGGGAATAGAGGGGAAGAGGGGATACGGGGAGGGAAGAGGGGAGTTGGGAGGGAAAAGGGGAGTTGGGGAGGGGAGTTGGGGGAATAGGGGAGTTAGGGAGGGAAGAGGGGAATAGGGGAGTTGGGGAGGGAAGAGGGGAATAGGGGAGACGGGGAGGGAAGAGGGGGCGATGGGGAGGGAAGGGGGAGACGGGGAGGGAAGGGGGAGTTGGGGAGGAAGAGGGGAGTTGGGGAGGGAAGAGGGGAATAGGGAAGAGGGGAATAGGGGAGAGAAAAGGGGAAGAGGGGAATAGAGGGGAAGAGGGGATACGGGGAGGGAAGAGGGGAGTTGGGAGGGAAGAGGGGAGTTGGGGAGGGGAGTTGGGGGAATAGGGGAGTTGGGGAGGGAAGAGGGGAATAGGGGAGTTGGGGAGGGAAGAGGGGAATAGGGGAGACGGGGAGAGAAGAGGGGAAGAGGGAAGAGTGGAGTTGGGGGGAAAGAGGGGAATAGGGGAGACGGGGAGGGAAGAGGGGAAGGAAGAGGGGAGTTGGGGGGGAAGAGGGGAGTTGGGGAGGGAAGAGGGGAATAGGGGAGTTGGGGAGGGAAGAGGGGAATAGGGGAGACGGGGAGGGAAGAGGGGAGAGGGGAGTTGGGGAGGGAAGAGGGAAAAGGGGAGACGGGGAGGGAAGAGGGGAGTTGGGGGGAGAAGAGGGGAGTTGGGGAGGGAAGAGGGGAGTTGGGGGGGAATAGGAGAGACGGGGAGGGAAGAGGAGAGTTGGGGGGAGAAGAGGGGAGTTGGGGGGAGAAGAGGGGAGTTGGGGAGGTAAGAGGGGAGTTGGGGGGAGAAGAGGGGAGTTGGGGGGAGAAGAGGGGAGTTGGGGAGGTAAGAGGGGAGTTGGGAGGGGAAGAGGGGAGTTGGGAGGGAAGGGGGGAAGAGGGGAGTTGGGAGGGAAGGGGGGAAGAGGGGAGATGGGGGGAAGAGGGGAGGGAAGAGGGGAGTTGGGGGGAAGAGGGGAGTTGGGGGAGAAGAGGGGAGTTGGGGAGGGAAGATGTGAGTTGGGAGGGGAATACGGGAGACGGGGAGGGAAGAGGGGAAGAGGGGAGGGACATTTGGTGGAGGAGGAATAATGGTCTGGGGCTGTTTTTCATGGTTCAGGCCCCTTAGTTCCAGTGAAGGGAAATCTTAACGCTACAGCGTACAATGACATGCTAGACAATTTTGTGCTTCCAACTTTGTGGCAACAGTTTGGGGAAGGCCCTTTCCTGTTTCAGCATGACAATGCCCCCGTGCACAAAGCAAGGTCCATACAGAAATGCTTTGTCGAGATCGGTGTGGAAGAACTTGACTGGCCTGCACAGAGCCCTGACCTCAACCCCATCGAACACCTTTGGGATGAATTGGAACGCCGACTGCGAGCCAGGCCTAATCGCCCAACATCAGTGCCCGACCTCACTAATGCTCTTGTGGCTGAATGGAAGCAAGTACCCGCAGCAATGTTCCAACATCTAGTGGAAAACCTTCCCAGAAGAGTGGAGGCTGTTATAGCAGCAAAAGGGGGACCAACTCCATATTAATGCCCATGATTTTGGAATGAGATGTTTGACGAGCAGGTGTCCACATACCTTTGGTCATGTAGTGTATTTAGTATAGTTTTATCTAAAAATGATAACTTTTTTAATGTTTCAATATTTTTATGAAATTTACTGAAAGGGATGGTCCTCCCCTTCCTCCTCTGAGGAGCCTCCACTGATATTGAATTATATATTAAGAAAAGGAGTCCTATAGGAAGACATTTTTTTGCTGATACTCATAATGTTCCTCTCAGAGGAGGCTGGTGGGAGGAGCTATAGGAGGACGGGCTCATTGTAATGGCTGGACTAGAATAGGTGGAACGGAGTCAAACGTGGTTTCCATATGTTTGATACCGTTTCATTTGTACCATTCCAGCCAATACAATGAGCCCGTCCTCCTATAGCTCCTCCCACCAGCCTCCACTTGTTCCTGTTCATGGAAATCTTAAGTAAAAGGCGAAAGATTTATGCCATCTGAAGAGAAACCAGATTGTTGGCACAGGCAGCACTAGGATTCCAGTAGCGGGTAATATGTTGCACTGATGTGTGTGCCCTCTGCTGCCTAGTCAGAGAAGGGCTATGGGGATACACCTCACTACAACCACCCACCGGGCCCTATAGCCTGCACAAGAGTCCCACAGTCCAGAAGGTTTGTATCAAAAGTTTATATGCAATTGAATATTTTGTTGTTAGCTACATTTCTAATGTTACAATGACTTTTTTTATTATATCAAGATCAGTTTGCTTTGATATTACCAACGCCTTCATACAGCTGCTTGCCTCCAACACCAGCTACAATGGATAAGTAGTGATGGGGTCGTTCATGGCTCTCTTTGAGCGGATCTTTTATTGAACGTCAGGAATCAAATCGCATCGGTGAAAGTGCAGTTTATTTGGCTCCCTATTTTGTATACTGCGACTACTGCTTTTTGAGCTCAAAACGTTTTACTGCAGATAAGTTACAAAATAAATATCTGAAGAGGGTGAATCCTCACTGTACTAACAATAAATAGTATTGACGGTGTGTCAATCTGGTCCACGCTAATTTTTTTAGCAGGCCATCTAATAATTTGGCCAGGTAAAGTGAACGCACACTTTACGATCTGACGTAACGGTAGCTTACCTTTTGGCCTTTACATTGGAGATTTGCAATTTTGTCATGGTTCCATGCCGATTTTTAAGAAGTTTGAACGAAGAGCCATTTGGGAGCCAAGTAAGGCTCACCGAAAAGACTCGGAATGCCAATACACACCCAAACACATAGAAGCTGTGCTGATACAAAGTTACAACTGCCAGCCACAGTAAGTTCAAGATGATACTAGGTCCCGTCATTCAGGGCAGGTGGGGGGCGGCGCACCCTCACTTTTTTCAATTTGACAATACACGGCAGAGCCCCACCTGTTTTGAGCCCCACCTGTTTGTTGCCTGTTTTGCATGTTATTTTGGCATTAATACGTGTCACATATCAGTTTGCAAACAATGTAAAAAATAAACAAAAAATCATTGAGTTAATATACAAACATGGTCTCTTTTTTGCTTTCTTGAGTAAGGCAGCTCCAAAATGCAGGTGTTTCAGCCTACATCAGTGCTTTCTGTGGTGGTGGGGCAGCCAGCGGAAAATATGGAGCGTAGGGGTTGGTAATAATCTCTAGTTGCGCCGTGATTGGCTCAGTGTTCTGTCACCCATGGGGACACTACGTCACCGCAAAATGTACGGGAGATCTTGAAAATTCAAGCCCCTTGGGTGCTGCCATAGAGTTACATTAGAAGTGCCCATCCAAGAAGGCTCAAGGTCATTGGCCACAGATAAACTGATGTCAAATCACAGACAGTGTCACCAGCAAAGCACCCCCACACCATAACACCTCCTCCTCCATGCTTATGGTGGGAAATACACTTACGGAGATCATCCATTCACCCACACCACATCTCACAAAGACACGGCGGTTGGAACCAAATATCTCCAATTTGGACTCCAGACCAAAGGACAAATTTCCACCGGTCTAATGTCCATTGCTCGTGTTTCTTGGCCCAAGCAGGTCTCTTCTTCTTATTGGTGTCCTTTAGTAGTGGTTTCTTTGCAGCAATCCGACCATGAAGGCCTGATTCACACAGTCCCCTCTGAACAGTTGATGTTGAGATACAGTTGAAGTCAGAAGTTACACCTTAGCCAAATACATTTAAACTCAGTTTTTCACAATTCCTGACATTTAATCCTAGTAAAAATTCCTTGTCTTAGGTCAGTTAGGATCACCACTTTATTTTAAGAATGTGAAATGTCAAGTAGAGAGAATTATTTATTTCAGCTTTTATTTATTTCATCACATTCCCAGTGGGTCAGAAGTTTACATACACTCAATTAGTATTTGGTAGCATTGCCTTTCAATTGTTTAACTTGGGTCAAACATTTCGGGTAGCCTTCCACAAGCTTCCCACAATAAGTTGGGTGAATTTTTCCCCCATTCCTCCTGACAGAGCTGGTGTAACTGAGTCAGGTTTGTAGGCCTCCTTGCTCGCACACGCTTTTTCAGTTCTGCCAACAAATATTCTATAGGATTGAGGTCAGGGCTTTGTGATGGCCACTCCAATACCTTGACTTTGTTGTCCTTAAGCCATTTTGCCACAACTTTGGAAGTATGCATGGGGTCATTGTCCATTTGGAAGACCCATTATGGGCAAACAGTTCTATTTTTGTTTCATCAGACCAGAGGACATTTCTCCAAAAAGTACGATCTTTGTCTCCATGTGCAGTTGCAAACCGTAGTCTGGCTTTTTTATGGCGGTTTTGGAGCATTGGCTTCTTCCTTGCTGAGCGCCCTTTCAGGTTATGTCGATATAGGACTTGTTTTACTGTGGATATAGATACTTTGTACCCGTTTCCTCCAGCATCTTCACAAGGTCCTTTGCTGTTGTTCTGGGATTGATTTCCACTTTTCGCACCAAAGTACGTTCATCTCTAGGAGACAGAACGTGTCTCCTTCCTGAGCGGTATGACGGCTGCGTGGTCCCATGGTGTTTATACTTGCGTACTATTGTTTGTACAGATGAACATGGTACCTTCAGGCGTTTGGAAATTGCTCCCAAGGATGAACCAGACTTGTGGAGGTCTACAATTTTTTTTCTGACGTCTTGGCTGATTTATTTTGATTTTCCCATGATGTCAAGCAAAGAGGCACTGAGTTTGAAGGTAGGCCTTGAAATACATCCACAGGTACACCTCCAATTGACTCAAATGATGTCAATTAGCCTATCAGAAGCTTCTAAAGCCACAACATCATTTTCTGAAATTTTCCAAGCTGTTTATAGGCTGTAGATGTCGTAACCGACTTGCCAAAACTATAGTTTGTTAACAAGTTTTAATGGCTCCAACCTAAGTGTATGTAAACTTCCAACTTCAACTGTATACTGTAGCTAAGAAAGTAATACTAGGTGTATGTTGTGTAGTAAGCTGTTAGTAGCCTATGTGCCTCACCCTAATAATTTAGTCTCTTTTAACCTCATATCTTAGCCTACTGTTCTGACTTGGTGGTGCACATGTAGCCTATAGCCTGTTTAAGTGAAATGTCACCATCGAATATTGTAAGAGCTTTCATTGTCTGCTTATATGCCCCCTTCATTTATCCTACGCTTCTGACTTGGTGTACGGGGAGAATACTTTAAGAACGGCTCATGTTCTGAATTCTGCTGCTGTACATTTACAAAATTTTGAATAAATAGTTATATTGACTACGTCCGTCCAAGCTCGCTCATTAATGTCTTAATCGAGATTACGGATTGCCTCTTATCCGCTCATCGTCCCCTTATGCCATAGTTTGTACATCTCAATTGTCAGTAGAAACCACATTTGCAAGTCAGCCATATATTTCTTTAAAGGCAGTAAAATTAGGCTGAATTAACTGTTTCACTGCCAGACAAGGCTCCGCTGATAGCCAGGTGTAGCAGTGGTAAGGTGTTGGGACTAATGTATTGTTTAGTGTTGTGTTGTTGTGTAGTGGCTTTGCTGGCATGCATGAAAAAAAAATGGGGGGGGGGGGGTTTGCCCCACCAAGATTTACATGCTAAAATCACTACTGCTTCCTTATAATTTATATTAAACATGCATAGGAAACATCTAGGAGCAACAACGACAGAACGGGACCGGGCATAAAAAAATTGTTGATACTCATATTGTTCCTCTCCACGGAAATCTTTAGTAAAAGGTACATTGTTTTTTACCAAATTCATTATAGATTAAAATGTCCAACAAGTAAAAATTAAATCCACCATTAATTTCAAATTCAAAATAATAAACAAATCAAACAATATGTAATCAATTCAAATTAGGCAAACAAAATGGTCATCCCCCCCCCCCCCCAAAAAAAAGCAACAAATCGAAAAATCTGTCAGACCATTCAGTCAGTCAATCAGTCCGTCAGTCAACATTTTACATTTACATTTTAGTCATTTAGCAGACGCTCTTATCCAGAGCGATTTACAGTTAGTGAGTGCATACATTTTTTTTTCATAATGTGTCTGTGTCTTTGGGAAGGGAAGAGGGGAGTTGGGGGGGAAGAGGGGAGTTGGGGAGGGAAGAGGGGAGTTGGAAGGGAAGAGGGGAGTTGGGAGGGAAGAGGGGAGATGGGGAGGGAAGACGGGGAGGGGGAGGAGAATAGGGGAGACGGAGAGAGGAGACGATGAGGGGGAGGGAAGAGGGGAGAGGGGAGTTGGGGAGGGAAGAGGGGAGTTGGGGAGACGGGGAGGGAAGAGGGGAGTTGGTTAGGGAAGTTGGGAAGTTGGGGGGGAAGAGGGGAGTTGGGGAGGGAAGAGGGGAATAGGGGAGAGAAGAGGGGAAGAGGGGAAACGGGGAGGGAAGAGGGGAGTTGGGAGGGAAGAGGGGAGTTGGGGGGAATAGGGGAGACAGGGAGGGAAGAGGGGAAGGAAGAGGTGAAGAGGGGAGACGGAGGGAGGGTGGGGAGACGGGGAGTTGGGGAGGGAAGAGGGGAGTTGGGGGGAAAAGGGGAGTTGGGGAGGGGAGTTGGGAGGAAGAGGGGAGTTAGGGGAGTTGGGGAGTTGGGGAGGGAAGAGGGGATTTGGGGAGGGAAGAGGGGATTTGGGGAGGGAAGAGGGGAGTTGGGAGGGAAGAGTGGAGTTGGGTAGGGAAGAGGGTAGTTGGGGAGGGAAGAGGGGAGTTGGGAGGGGACCATTCAGTCAGTCAATCAGTCCGTCAGTCCACATTTTACCATTACATTTTAGTCATTTAGCAGACGCTCTTATCCAGAGCGATTTACAGTTAGTGAGTGCATAAATTTTTTTTTCATAATGTGTCTGTGTCTTTGTGTTCGGGGATTGGTGGAGTCTGGGCTAGCGCTGAAAGGAAATGGCAGTTGTGGTTGGTCTGTGCTGTGTCCAGGGTTGGTGCTGGTGTTGTGGCTTGGACCAGGAAAACCTGGGTTGGTACTGTTGCTGGGACCGGGACTGAAGGCCAACAGTTGGTGCTGGGCCTGGGGAAAAAAACAGGAACCGGGAGAACAGGGAAATGGAGCTGCTGCAGGTGCTGGGTCTGGATCTGGGTCTGTAGAGGTAAGGAAGGACAACCTGAGGAGCGAGCAGACACACAAGCGAGCCCTAAACCGGGAGGTCTAACCTTACCCATTAAGACCAAAAAGCTCATTTTTGTCATCATAAATTTGTATGATACAGCCAATTTTGATTTTGTGGCTATGGTAACTAGTGACAACCGATATCCAGAGGACAGCAGCAAGACAGCGTGCCTCAATGCAGTGGTATTACCACAGAGTTTCTTAACCATCGTTGGTATTACTGTTACAGAACAAAGTAAATGTACATGGTTGAATGTTCCTCTCCACGGAAATCTTTAGTAAAAGGCGAAAGATTTATACGATCTGAAGAGAAACCAGAGTGTACTACCGAATGATGGGGGTGAAACCAACTAGATTTGCAGCACTATCATTCCCGGCAACGGTTAAATATTGTTGCGCACAACAATACGGTTTGGGTACAGACGCATAAATAAGATATCCACTACCATGTTCATGTAAACGTTATGAGTGGAATAGGCTCTATGCACGAATCACTTCCGCATTGGCGTAAGGATGCTTACCGGAAAAAAACATTAGACAGTGACAGTAGACCGTTATGATGGCAGAGATGAAGTTAACAAGGTGTTTGCTGGAGTTGCCTAAAGTATCTGTTAATGATATACGGAGGGTCGTCCGGACATCCAGTACGACACCACGTAGCAAACTGGATAAAAGCTTCACATTTTACGTTTCTTCTTTTCTTTGCAACTTTGAAGGTAATATGCTAACGCTAGCTAGCCTGAGCTAGAAGCCTTGCTTTGGTGTTTTAAGTCATGACTCCGTCCTGCTTCAGGTTAATCATGCTTTAAATAAAGTTTAATCATGTGTATATACCTCTCACTTCATGTGTTTGTACTTTTGTGAAAGTATCAGGTAAAAACAGGGCTACAAATGAGATCTCTGTGAGAGCCCACTGCTACCGCTCAATGAAGAACCTAAAGCCACCACACCAGCTGAGAGTAGGACTAGATTAAGTGACACGTTCAAAGTTCTGTTGAACTTGTTCAAGGTTCCGTTCAACACATGTTTTACTCGTTTAATGTTACCACAGCTTTGATTGCCATTGCTAAGAGAACACTTTAGAACTTTAGCGGTTTTCACGATAGCTGAACAGTGGTAGCCTAATACAGACCAGGGTAGCTGAGTGGGAATTGCCATGCTTTGTTGTTGGGTCTGTTGTAAACAAATTGGAGTTTGGTTTGAAATGTAAAAAATCATGAGATTACTAGTTTTTCCTGACTTGATGACTGCAATGACAGTAACATATTCCACTCAGCTATTCTTCAAACTGCTGATGTTCTACTCAAAACTGTCCTGTCATCTTTACTTCTTTCTTTATAAACATATGGCCCAACTTCCTTGCTTTTGTACTTGATGTTTCTACTTTTCAAGAGGAATTAGTAGCAAAACCTTCACTCTACTGTTGTTATTGGTACTAGGCTACAATGTTGCATCACTCACCTACTGCTCTGCCAATACTGTTTGAAGGTAGGTAAATGGCACAAGACAACAGGTAAGTGGTGGGAGACAGTTTAGCCAAGTGGTGCAAGACAGTAGGAAAGTGATGCAGAAAGCACAAAAGTGACACGAGACAGTAGATAAGTTGCTTACACCAGTAAAAAGTAGAAAGAACAAGTTTTGCTCCTACTCCTGCTGCTGTAGACCCTCGTCTTTCAAAACCCATTAAATTATGCTTCTGTGTATTTCAGATGACGTTGCGTGATTCACAGCCAGTTGTGCTTGTTAAAAGCTACTGTTCCTGTGTGGCTGGGTGTGGGATATGCAATCATTTGGTTGCATTACTATAACAGACTGCCCATTACTCTGAATGTGGCATGTCTGTCGTCCCTCCTGTACTTTCGTGCACTGAAATAGAGCAGAAGTGGCATAAACCACAAACAATGGTTTGTATAATTTCAATACCAGACAGTTGTGTCACATGCATACTAGCATCTCTCCTAATACCATCTCATAAATAAATAGGGAGTGAAGCCAGGACCTGTGGATGCCATGGTTGTAGTGAAGCCCAAACCAGATGCTACTCCAGCAAGCGGAATTAGGTATGCAGAGTCCAATTAAATAGGCAGACTACAATGTGTTGGGGGGAATAGGGGAGACAGGGAGGGAAGTTATTAATCGCTGTTAGATTCTGGTGTATTTCCTAGTGAACCCTTTACTTTTCCTGATATTGTTATTCCAGATCTACACTTTACAAGGGCTACAGCGGTGAGCTACCAGACCCATCAACCCTCAACCTGCCTATGCTGACATGGAACCAGACTCTCTTCCCCTTATCTGCAGAATGAACATCACATCTGACAAACCACTCGTGGACTCCATTTTTGGCATGGTACAAACTGGCAGTATCCTGTCATATCAACACCCATCACCTCCACCTGACAGTGTTGTCATCCATGAGGATGCACCACCGTTCCCAAAAGTGCCACTGGACGGTTACCATTTACAACCAACAGACTGTTCATACGAGATCATGACGGATCAAGAAAAGGTTCACCTCAGTTCTCTGTCTGTGACTTTGTCACAGTCACACCTGATTGAGGAAGCAACCAGATGCCGAAGTGAAACACCCGAGTGGCTCTGACATCATTCACTGAGGAAGGAGAGAGTGGCTGCTTCACATTTCCGGGAGGTAAGCCATGTTAGAGGTACAAGCACAGCAGAAAAACTGGCAGAAAGAATTATCAGAGGGACAAGACAAACACCACTAATGAAAAGGGGGCTGGAAATGGAAGCAGGTGCATTGAAGGACTATGCAGTTCTAAAAAATCTTAATCTGACAAAGTGTGGGCTAGTCGTGCATCCGGACGCACCTTGGCTGGGTGCATCGCCTGATGGGCTGGTATATGACCCACTTGAGCGACCATCATTTGGTCTAGTTGAAATGAAATGCCCAAATGTGGCCAGCTACATAGACTGCAAGTTTCTGAGATTTGACCATGGCCTACACAAATTGAAGGAAAGCCATTGTTATTATTGGCAAGTCCAGGGACAGTTACTCATCACAGGCATGGAATGGTGTGATTTTGTTGTCTGTGCCCACGATGACATTTTCGTGCAGCGCATTTGCTGAGACAGCACTGTATTAAGCTCCCTGAAAGAGAGATGTGATTTGTTTTTCTTTAACACATACATGTCAAAATACCTCTCTATGAAAAGTAACTGAACAGACACATGAATTATTGTACAATCATTTAAAAATGTATTTTGTCAACTGTCTTATTTACAACATTGTAATATTAAAGGGGCGCTATGCAGTTTTGGTCATTTCTTCGCTTTTTTCTCTATAGAGCTCCCCCTACTTGGCAGCTCCTATGTTTACTTGTGTCTGACTCCTCGCTCGGTCAGCCTGCCGTTTCCTCTTTCTCTGTTCCTCCGACAATGCTTTCCTAGCTTTCTGCTTCTTTTTGGACGGCTCAGCCATGACGATAGTGTGAAAAACTCCATCGCTACCTTGTTAGCCGGTTCCTGAATGGGCGTATGTGTGCAGTGCTGTGAAACAATTCGTTACATCGTGAGACCTGATATCACGCGATACTTCCTGACGCTGTGGACGGCGGCTCGCCGGCCGAAAGTTGCAAGGGTGGTTTTTCCGCTCACAGGCGCTAGGGGGAAGGGACACGACCACCATTAAACTCGAAAAAAGTCATATAACCATTCCAATGACTCCGAAGCTGTTCAGTTAAGGTAAATTAAGCTAAAAAAGCTGCATAGTTCCCCTTTAATTGTCACATATACCAATTGTAACATATCAAATTATAACATACAAATACTGAGACTTTCTTGTATGAACTCTTACTTTTTTTTCTTTCTCTATCCTCATTTCTTTATTATTTATGCTTTGGTTTCGCACTGTGTGCTTTAATTCTGTTTTTCTGTACCGAATATTGTATGTAAACAGATTAATAGTTGTAACTTTACTGTTAGCGTTCTAAAAAAGTGAGCGCTGACTTGACTAATTTACTGTCAGTACGATAATCTGTGGCTCAATAAAAACAGTTTTGAAAAAAAAAGACATGAATTTCATAACATATTTCATCACAGCCTATTTGTTCCATAGCCATCCATGAGTGTTCATTTTAGGATTGTGCTGCCAACATTAGCCATTGGTTGCCCAGGCTTTAACCAAGGGCCCATTTTGATAATTGACCAAAAGACAGGCAACTGTGTAAAGTTGATTGATCCTGCCCGTCAATGAAAGAGGGATTACTGTACTGAATAATTGATGTTCCTTAACCCTGCGAATGAGCCGCTCAACGTGGACTCTCAGTCTGGCAATAGATTGTTTCTTCCTGACCTCTGGCTCAGACAGTTGTGCTCTCTTACACAGAAAGGTAGGTATGTGGACCTTGCAGGGCACACAGTCTTCTACAAGGAAACCCTTGTCAACCATTATGGCCATAGATGGGTTTAAGATAGCCACAATGCCAGACTGCTTCAGAATGTATTTATCGCTGATGGCACCTTCATAGAGAGACCACACAAAGGTTACTGCGCCGTGAGGGGCCATCCCAATGAATCCTTTAAATGTATGTACAGTGTGATTTATAGTTTGAGGAGAAGAGAACTAGGTGTTTGGCAGCGTATTTCGGTACAGTCCAAAATAATTTGTGTGTCAGAGTAACCCTGAAAAACCTCTGGCATGTGAGATTTGACAGTCTCCTCATCCAGCCAAATACCCACAGCCCCTAGTACAGTATACAGGAAGTTAGCCCATGTATTTATGATGCGGCTTACAGTTGACTGGTGGATTTTGAATCTGTGGGCCAGATCCTTCCGCATCAGACCCAATGACAAGTAATTCATGAAGAGAAAACATTTGTCAATGGGTTGAAGAACCTGAAAAGAGTAAGAATTCCATTATTACCTCATTACACAAATAGATTGTTACTGGCTTAACTTTCAAGATGATAAGATGATGCAATATATCTTGCTTTGTAAGAACAACTGTAAAATATATTCACCGTTGCATTGCCAGTGTGAGGGGCCTCATCAGTCTTTGCTACACTTCGTGTCTCTTGTCACCCGTATGATCTTGCAGGTGGCTGGGCTCTATCTGCTTCCAAAAGGCCATCAGGTGGGCATGACTTGCAAACCTGGGGGACATATGTGTGACATTTCTACATGTTAAGTGTCCATACACAACATTAAATTGCAAGCATGTTAGCATCGTTATTGACAGTTATACAACATCTTAGAACATTTGGCACTAAGGTCAGAAACTGGACCACGCACACGTCAGTCCTTTTGCTTACTGCTCTTCTCAGTATTTTAAAACACAATGAATGCGCTAGTAGATCGCCTAGATCTAGATAGTGTTAGATAGATACTTTACTCATCCCGAGGGAAATTCAAGGTTTCCAGTAGCTTACAACAACACACATCACACACGCAACATTTAAACAGATAATAATACTAGTCATTGTTGACAGCTCAAATACATAGGCCTATATATTAAACACATTGGACATTTTTATTTACCTTGTGAAAAACCTTATGTCATCATCAGATCCAGCAAACCGCTCCAAGCAGAACTTGCTGCTGATAGTTATCTCCTCAATTTGATTTCGGAGCCTTGCTATCTCTACACTAAGTTCTTAATTGTGGTCAAGGGACATATCCAGCGCAGCAGGTTCAGTACTGTTGCAGTAGTCATGGTCAGGAGGACAGTCCAATTCCACAGACGGATCATTCATGGTTTCTGTGTTGGTACGCTCGGTCCTTTCCCAAACTTCGGGCTGTGGGGCTGAAAGACTGAAATTGTTCCATTGAAACAGCACTGGAACAGCTCCCTTCTTCAGACGTCTGCGCCCAGCTGGAGTCGGAGGCTCTATCACATCTTCACCTAGAAAGTGTAGTATCTAGACAATTTATGACTTTGCTAACGTTTGCAAATGGTGTTAGAGGAAGTTGACTCAGCTTGTGGAAGCATCTGGAGAGCATTTCTATAGGGGCACCCTAAAACAGAGGAAGTCTGTTATGTGGCGTCCTGGGATTGGCCTGTAGGGAAAACCACCCATATCAGGTTACATAGGATAAATACCTTGGTTGGGACAAAGGACGGGGAGTAACAACATATCAGAGATTGGGCCAGTTATTCTCCAGATGTCTGCAGAAGTCTGGAAATTGGCGCTGAAATCTTCAATGTAATAAATAATTATAATTGAGGACAGTGTCAGCGGATTCCTTGTCATCACAGCATCTCAGCATCGTTCTCGACACTACAAAAGTGTCAGCTGCAGACTCGTGTGTTTGTTGTAAGAAAGTTGACTCGTCGAATGTTAATCACCCACCGTTTATGTAATTCACTGTCTTTGGGAAATGTAAAAAAACTAACAGAAGAATTGCATCTGGCAGATACTGTACATTGCGGCACACAGCAGTGATGGCTGGAAGAGCTGTCATCACGTTTTTGAAAGGACACTTTCGTACGTTTACACGTCATTGTGTTATAAGTCAAGACGAAGTATTACAAGTAAAAACATTAACATAAACATTAAGATAAACAACAATAATGACGAAAATTAACCGTTTCAGATGTTTTTGACGACAAGCATTCAATGCTAGCATACGGTAGCACAGCATTCTACGATAACCAGAAGTTTACATCCATCCTGAGATTTAACTGGAAATACGTCATGCTCGCCTGTGCATATCACCTATTGCGACAAATAATCAAATACCGTTTCCATATACACACGCGAAGGGGACTCTGGGTAATATAGTACACTACTTCCTGATTGTTACAGCATTGACATCTGGAATGGCACCTTATAGTTTTCAAATAAAACACCTGCTAACCGAAATAACTTTTTTTTTTACTTTGTAAGAGTAGTCTGCATTTCACCAAAACAGAGACCGATTTGGCAAATACGCATGCACAGTTTAGATCCACATACATCCACAGCTCAAAAACACTTTATAAACTTGAAAGATTACTTTGCCAAAGAGGAAAGCACAACTTCAATCCAGACAGGTACATCACAATCATGGAGCAAACTATGGTGGTGTATTACTTATTACTAGGAATAGGTAGAAAGTGTAGTGTATTGAGATTATGACTTTGATAAGGTTTTAAGTGGAACTTGAGAGGATGTTTATTTAGAAGAAAGAGAGCCGTTTTTAGGGTGACGCCCCATACAAGACAGGGGATTGGACAGTAGAGGGAGCAGCCCATATTTTGGGGAAGATTATATATACTGGATGGAGACAAAGAGGAGCAGAGCGGCCATTGCAATTTGGGAACCACTGCTCTCCGGGTGATCTGGACACCTGTACACTTATGCTGAAATCTTGTGATATGAATAAAACTTATGATCAAAGTTCAGTATAAGCGGACTCCTTTGTTACAGCATTATTAGCAACATTGACTCGACACTACAAAAGAAACAGCCAAGGGCATGAGAACAGCAGCTTAGCATGGTAGCCCCCGAGAGCATTGTACCAAAGACAGTACAGTATGTGCTTGTATTATGATGGAAAACCTGGTGCCTAATGACAATTGGAAATATATTTGTTCTCAACCAAATATAATCTTAGCGACTGTTCAAGCAAGAATCAAAACATCATTGTAAGCATATGAGAACCCCCAAAAAAGTGATTTTGTTTAAGTAATTAAAAAAATATGTACATCTAGGCTATGTTGAATGGGCGCAGACGGTGATGGCTTTCTTACTGCCGCCAAGAGTCGCGAGCCTCTGTGCGTGACGTCAGTTTTTCGTGTACTGGAAAAGGGTCTATAGCAGCCTTTCTTAAAGTATGGGTCGGTCGCGGACCTGTTAATGGTGGGTCGCGATGTGTTATAGTAAATGTATAATTATTTAATTAATTACTGGAATTGATTTGGCCAAGTACAACTGCGCTCTCTGTTCAGTGCGCTCTCTGCTTAGCAGCGGTGTCAGTTTGGCAGCTGCGCGAGTGGGAGGGTGATGCCCGTGTGCTTCGCGGTTTACCGGATATCTTTTCTGCAGTTTTCTTGAAGATCACTCCGCGACCCACATGCTGCAGCGCTGAAGTTCAGCACCAGATGATTCGCTGTCAGCCAATGACTTGTCATTCCCACTCGCCATCACTCACCGCTGTCATCAAATGGAGTCGAGCTAGCCACAAGTTCTGACTGAGCTCAATCGTCATGAAACGCAAATACAGCGACGAGTTTCTTTCTCTCTTGGTTTCATACAAACTTAGAGAAATAACGAGGAGCGCCCACAATGTGTTTTGTGCGGTGAAGTGCTTAGTAATGAGTCTCTCAAAACGAATAAGTTAAAACGACACGTCCTGACCAAACATCCACAGCATGACGGTAAACCCAGGGAGTTCTTTCAGAACAGGGCAGAATGCTTCAGGAAACAGTGCTTCAACAGTGGAAGAGTAAGTCAGCTAGCAAGGCATTGTTGTCATTTTATAACAGGTGACAATAAACAGAAATAAGGGAGTACTATCTCTCATAGTAGTAGATGTGAGTTTTTCTTTCAAACAATTCCCTTGTACACAGCTATTTATAATAGCTAGATAGCTAACGTTAGCCAAAGCAAACTAGCTAGCTACTGATAGTGCAACCCTAAGTAACAGTACATATGAAGGTGACAAATGATCAGGCCTACAGTACATCTTACTGTAGAAATGATTGGTGAAAACAAGTCTAGGTTGGAACTGTTGCTGTTAAAATACAAGTAATACATTTTATTCTGACCTGGAATAAACTGATAGAAGCAAGATGCTTTTTGAGGCAAACACACTCACACGGTTCTGGGTTGCTCATCTACAGCAGGAAGCAGTCTCCTGCCTGGCTGAGAAAGCAGTAGATGTTCAGATCCAGTTTGGCAACACATACCTATGCCAGTCAGGGTTCTCAACTCTGTCGCACTTAAAAAACAAGTACAGAAACAGACTCCATGTTGAGCATGACCTCAGTCAAAAACTGAGGCAAAAAAATTGACATGCGGCCTCCCGAGTGGCGCAGTGGTCTAAGCCACTAGAGATCCTGGTTCGAATCCAGGCTCTGTCGTAGCCGGCCGCAACTGGGAGACCAATGGGGCGGCGCACAATTGGCCCAGCGTCGTCTAGGGTAGGGGAGGGAATGGCCGGCAGGGAGGTAGCTCAGTTGGTAGAGCATGGCGTTTGCAACGCCAGGGTTGTGGGTTCGTTTCCCATGGGGGGCCAGTATGAAAAAAAATAAAATAATGTATGCACTAACTGTAAGTCGCTCTGGATAAGAGCGTCTGCTAAATGACGTAAATGTAAATGTAATGCTTGTTTAACCTTCAACCAGCCACACACCTCTCATTAGGACTGTGTGTGTGTGTGTTCTCTGGTCTACATCTGTGTGATGTGATCAATCAGTTTATTCCAGTTCAGAATGAAAATGATTTCTTGTATTTTAACAGCAACAGTTCCAACCTAGACAGATATTTAAGTATGTTTTTAATGGGGGGAAAATAAACACGAATAGCTATTTATATGGGTATTTAATTTCATTGTTATTTGTTTTAAGCATAAGAGCAATGAAATGTACCGATATTTACTTATAGTTGCATGTTTTCTTAAGCTTGGGTCCCAGGAAAACACAGAATTTCTCATTTGGGTCCCAGGCTGAAAAGGTTTAAGAACCCCTGGTCTATAGAAAGAAGCTTGACATTAATCCATGCCCTGTCCAAATCCTACAGTACAGTAGTCCCCTGTAGCTCAGTTGGTAGAGCATGGCGCTTGCAACGCCAGGGTTGTGTGTTCGTTTCCCACGGGGGTGGGGCCAGTATGAAAATGTATGCACTCACTAACTGTAAGTCGCTCTGGATAAGAGCGTCTGCTAAATGACTAAAATGTAAAAATGTACAGTACCGCTACCTACAGTAGCTCACTGAAAAAATAACTATTGCGACACACAGTGGTAGTAGTAGCTAGCACAGCGAGGCTGTCACAGGGCGTAGAACTGTCCACGGGCAATGACTGATGCCGCGTTCAAAACAACTGGGATCTCAGAAATCTCTGACTTCAGTGTGTTCAAGACAACTGGGAACTCTGAAATGAAACGAGCTCCGACAGGGCTAAATATTTTTTTACGGTCATCCAACTCGGAATTTCAAGTCGGAACTCGGGACTCTTTCTAGAGCTCCGTCAGCTCTGTGAAGATCACTGACGTCTGTCACACCCTGGCGCTGGGACTCTATATGTTGAGCCAGGGTGTGTTCGTTCTATGTGGGGTATTTCTATGTTGGGAGTTTCTAGTTTGTTTATTTCTATGTTGGCCTGAGTGACTCCCAATCAGAGGCAACGAGTGTCAGCTGTGGCTGGTTGTCTCTGATTGGGAGCCATATTTAAACTGTATGTTTTTCCCTTTGTGTTTGTGGGTTTTTGTTCCAGTTGGTTGTGGACTTCACGAGTCGTTTGTTGTTTTGTTGATTGTCCGTGTTTATCACTAAAGATAAATTAAACATGTTCGTTCATCACGCTGCGCCTTGGTCTACTTCCTACGACGATCGTGACAGAAAAACCCACCAAAACTGGACCAAGCAGCGTGTCCAGGAGCCATCGCCAGGGGAATCGTTAGCAGATCTCCGTGGCAACCTCGACTGGGTCAAGCCTAGTGAGGAGCAGAGAGGGTGGACTTGGGAACAGTGGAGGAAGAGCTTCGACTGGGTCAAGCCAAATGAGGAGCTGAATGGCGGGAGTTGGACGCAGAAGAGCGAGAGTTGGGCGAGAACTATAGAGGCCTGGCCCACGGGGAAGAGAGACCCCCAGAAAATGTTTAGGGGGGGGCTCACGACGTCGGGGCAGCAGGAGGCCGCGATAGAGCGGTCCAGCGGGTTGGCAGAGGAGGCCGCCAGGTTACGGGGGCCACTGGTCGAAGAGGGGATGGAAGGTGTAGAGGCACGGCGAGAGGTACTGGGGTGTGTTACCAGTCCGGTCCGGCCCGTTCCAGATCCCGGTGTAGGGCCAGTGGTGTGTGTCCCCAGTACGGTCCGGTCTGTTCCTCCTCCCCGCACCAAGTGTACGGTGCGCGTCGCCAGCCCAACCCGGCCTGTTCCAGCCCCTCGCACCAAGCCTACGGTGTGCGTCGCCAGCCCGGCCCGGCCTGTTCCTGCCCCTCGCACCAAGCCTAAGGTGTGCGTCGCCAGCCCGGCCCGGCCTGTTCATGCCACTCGCACCAAGCCTACGGTGCGCGTCGCCAGCCCGGCCCGGCCTGTTCCTGCCACTCGCACCAAGCCTACAGGGCGCGTCGCCAGCCCGGCCCGGCTTGTTCCTGCCACTCGCACCAAGCCAGGGGTGCGAGTCGTCAGCCTGGTCCAGCCCGTTCCTGCTACTCGCACCAAGCCAGGGGTGCGAGTCGTCAGTCCGGTGAGGCCCGTTCCGGCTCCACGCACCAAGCCAGGGGTGCGCATCGTCAGCCCGGTCCGGCCCGTTGCTGCTCCACGCACCAAGCCAGGGGTGCGTCGCCAGCCCGGCCCGGCCTGTTCCTGCCCCTCGCACCAAGCCTACGGTGTGCGTCGCCAGCCCGGCCCGGCCTGTTCCTGCCCCTCGCACCAAGCCTACGGTGTGCGTCGCCAGCCCGGCCCGGCCTGTTCCTGCCCCTCGCACCAAGCCTAAGGTGTGCGTCGCCAGCCCGGCCTGGCCTGTTCATGCCACTCGCACCAAGCCTACGGTGCGCGTCGCCAGCCCGGCCCGGCCTGTTCCTGCCACTCGCACCAAGCCTACGGGGCGCGTCGCCAGCCCGGCCCGGCTTGTTCCTGCCACTCGCACCAAGCCAGGGGTGCGAGTCGTCAGCCTGGTCCAGCCCGTTCCTGCTACTCGCACCAAGCCAGGGGTGCGAGTCGTCAGTCCGGTGAGGCCCGTTCCGGCTCCACGCACCAAGCCAGGGGTGCGCATCGTCAGCCCGGTCCGGCCCGTTGCTGCTCCACGCACCAAGCCAGGGGTGCGAGTCGTCAGCCTGGTAAGGCCCGTTCCTGCTCTACGCACCAAGCCAGGGGTGCGTATCGTCAGCCCGGTCCGGTCCGTTCCTGCCTCACGCACCAAGCCAGGGGTGCGCGTCGTCAGTCCGGCACAACCCGTGCCTGGGTCACCGGTGCCTAATCAGGTACCGGTCAACTGCTCCACTATGGAGCTGAAGCTAGCTGCTCCTGCTACGTCCAGTTCAGCTCCAGCCAGCGGGGCCAGACCGGACCAAGGGCGCTATGGGGGGTTTATTGGAGGGTGGTGGGCAAGCCCAGAGCCAGAACCGCCGCCGAGGAGGAATGCCCACCCAGCCCTCCCCTGTTTTGCTCTGGTTGAGGCGCGGTCGCAGTCCGCGCCTTTAGGGGGGGGTACTGTCACACCCTGGCGCTGGGACTCTATATGTTGAGCCAGGGTGTGTTCGTTCTATGTGGGGTATTTCTATGTTGGGAGTTTCTAGTTTGTTTATTTCTATGTTGGCCTGAGTGACTCCCAATCAGAGGCAACGAGTGTCAGCTGTGGCTGGTTGTCTCTGATTGGGAGCCATATTTAAACTGTATGTTTTTCCCTTTGTGTTTGTGGGTTTTTGTTCCAGTTGGTTGTGGACTTCACGAGTCGTTTGTTGTTTTGTTGATTGTCCGTGTTTATCACTAAAGATAAATTAAACATGTTCGTTCATCACGCTGCGCCTTGGTCTACTTCCTACGACGATCGTGACAACGTCCTGCTGAAAAATAAAACTATCCTACGGCGGGTTTTCCTCAAACTTTTTACCTGGGCTTTGCCGATAACAAGTATACCCGGACCCGGCTCCACGAGGGGGCTAAAGGGGTACTTAGCCCCCTCACTTCAAACTTGAGCCCCCTCAGTTTTTGTTTTATGTCCCTATATAAAAATAGCAAAAAGGTTACAATGAAAAGCTTAAATGATTGAGTGACAGGTTGGCACAAAGAAATATAAGTATCTTCGCTGCGCTGTCAGCACAATGGACAGGGCGCGCTGCGGTGTGTGTAGGGGGGCTATGGAAAGCCACGGGGAGGTGTTAGGTATGACTCTTTTGGGTTTCCATAAAAAGTGGGAAAAAGCGCTTCTCATCTCTGTGGTAGGATAAGTTAATAATGTGATACTCCTCATGTCCAAAAACATTCATTTAATATTTAATGCTGTTTTGGTTATTTGGATCTTTATTTGCTTTTTGTTTACTGCGTTTGTTTACCGTTACTGTAACTAGCCTAAATATAGATTGTGTCAAGCCCTTATCGATCTGATATTTTGTTCACTAGGCCTACTATTTTGTACCCCGGTTTTGTTCTGTTCGCATTCATTCGTTCAGATTCGCAGTTGTGTCGGTATTCTAAGCCAAACTGCTATTCAGTATTTTTGTTTATTGGGTTCAGGTCTGGAGACTGGCTAGGCCACTCCAGGACCTTGAGATGCTTCTTACGGAGCCACTCCTTAGTTGCCCTGGCTGTGTGTTTCGGGTCGTTGTCATGCTGGAAGACCCAGCCACGACCCATCTTCAATGCTCTTACTGAGGGAAGGAGGTTGTTGGCCAAGATCTCGCGATACATGGCCCCATCCATCCTCCCCTCAATACGGTGCAGTCGTCATGTCCCCTTTACAGAAAAGCATCCCCAAAGAATGATGTTTCCACCTCCATGCTTCACGGTTGGGATGGTGTTCTTGGGGTTGTACTCATCCTTCTTCTTCCTCCAAACACGGCGAGTGGAGTTTAGACCAAAAAGATACACATGACCTTCTCCCATTCCTCCTCTGGATCATCCAGATGGTCATTGGCAAACTTCAGACGGGCCTGGACATGCGCTGGCTTGAGCAGGGGGACCTTGCGTGCGCTGCAGGATTTGAATCCATGACGGCGTAGTGTGTTACTAAAGGATTTCTTTGAGACTGTGGTCCCAACTCGCTTCAGGTCATTGACCAGGTCCTGCCGTGTAGTTCTGGGCTGATCCCTCACCTTCCTCATGATCATTGATGCCCCACGAGGTGAGATCTTGCATGGAGCCCCAGACCGAGGGTGATTGACCGTCATCTTGAACTTCTTCCATTTTCTAATAATTGCGCCAACAGTTGTTGCCTTCTCACCAAGCTGCTTGCCTATTGTCCTGTAGCCCATCCCAGCCTTGTGCAGTGTGTGTCTACAATTGTATCCCTGATGTCCTTACACAGCTCTCTGGTCTTGGCCATTGTGGAGAGGTTGGAGTCTGTTTGATTGAGTGTGTGGACAGGTGTCTTTATACAGGTAATGACTTCAAACAGGTGCAGTTAATACAGGTAATGAGTGGAGAACAGGAGGGCTTCTTAAAGAAAAACTAACAGGTCTGTGAGAGCTGGAATTCTTACTGGTTGGTAGGTGATCAAATACTTATGTCATGCAATAAAATGCTAATTAATTACTTAAAAATCATACAATGTGATTTTCTGGATTTTTGATAAAAATTACAGACCTCTACATGCTTTGTAAGTAGGAAAACCTGCAAAATCGGCAGTGTATCAAATACTTGTTCTCCCCACTGTAGGCTGTTTGTAATAGGTGAATCTAACTTGTAGCCTATATTCATTACCAAAATGACTTGCTGTAGGGCGCTGTTCATTGTGCTGATACAGTACAGCAGAGATAGGCTACAGATTTCAAAAGCACTCAATGATCTCGGAGTCTTGGCATTTGAACTTTGTTTATTGTGGTATAGAGTGATTATATAAGCAGAATTCAATATAATTCCAATGCAAAAAAATTAAGAAATGTAGCCCCCTCGCCTATTTCAACTGACCCCTTAGTCACTTTATCCTGGCACCAGGTCTGAGTATACCTATAACATGATGCTGCCACAACAATACTAGTGAATACAGAGGGGTTCACGCTGTGTTGTGTTGTATTGGATTTGACCCAAACCTGTAGTTTTTAATTAAGGCCAAAAAGTAAATTTCTTTGCTGTGTTGTCTTGCAGTATTACTTAATGGCCTTGTTGCAAACAGAATGGATGATTTGGAGATGTTCGATCAGGTTCAAGTCTGGCATCTGGCTGGGCCACTCAAGGACATTCAGAGACTTGTCCCAAAGTCACTCCTGCGTTGTCTTGGCTGTGTGCTTAGGGTCATTGTCCTGTTGGAAGGTGAACCTTCGCCCCAGTCTGAGGTCCTGAGCGCTCTGGAGCAGGTTTTCATCAAGGATCTCTCTGTACTTTGCTCCGTTCATCTTTCCCTCGATCCTGACTAGTCTCCCTGCCGCTGAAAAACATCCCCACAGCATGATGCTGCCGCCACCATGCTTCACCGTAGGGATGGTGCCAGGTTTCCTCCAGACGTGACGCTTGGCAATCAGGCCAAAGAGTTCAATCTTGGTTTCATCAGACCAGAGAATCTTCTTTCTCATGGTCTGAGTCCTTTAGTTGGCTTTTGGCAAACACCAAGCAGGCTGTCATGTGCCTCTTACTGAGGAGTGGCTTCCGTCTGGCCACTTTACCATAAAGGCCTGATTGGTGGAGTGCTGCAGAGATTGATGTCCTTCTGGAAAGTTCCCCATCTCCACAGAGGAACTCTAGAGCTCTGTCAGAGTGCCCATCTGGTTCTTGGTCACCTCCCTGTTCTTGGTCACCTCCCCAAGGCCCTTCTCCTCTGATTGCTCAGTTTGGCCGGGCGGCCAGCTCTAGGAAGAGTCTTGGTGGTTCCAAACTTCTTCCAGTTAAGAATGATGGAGGCCACTGTGTTCTTGGGGACCTTCAATGCTACAGAAATGTTTTGGTACCCTTCTCCAGATCTGTGCCTCGATACAATCCTGTCTCGGAGCTCTACGGACAATTCCTTTGACCTCATGGTTAATTTTTGCTCTGACATGTACTGTCAACTGTGGGACCTTATATAGACAGGTGTGTGCCTTTCCAAATCATGTCCAATCAATTGAATTTACCACAGGTGGACTCCAATCAAGTTGTAGAATCATCTCAAGGATGATCAATGGAAACACGATGCACCTGAGCTCAATTTCGAGTCTCATAGCAGAGGGTCTGAATACTTATGTAAATAAGGTATTTCTGTTTTAGTTTTTGTATAATTTTGCAAACATTTCTAAAAACCTGTTTTCACTTTGTCATTATGGGGTATTATGAAGATTTGTATTTATTTAATCCATTGTAGAATAAGGCTGTAACGTAACAAAATGTGGAAAAAGTCAAGGGGTCTGAATACTTTCCGAATGCACTGTATGTGATGTAGTGTACCCTCTGCAGATTGAAGATGAGGTTGATTCCAGTCTCAATTTAGCTGACAGTCTTTGCCAAAGTATGGGAGGTTGTGGTTCCTCCTTAAGTTCTAGCCAATGAGCTTCAGCCCCTCGCATTTGAGTGACAGCTATGAAGAGGCCTGCCCAGCGTTATCCAATGAGGTTGCAGGGCGGGCCCAACGGCTCAGTGGACACAGCAGAGAGAGAGAGCAATGACGTGGTGCACAATACAGTATGTGACATAGTACGCTCGTGAGTGCTACTTTCAGAACTACCTTCTGAAAAGTATACAAAAGTACTGGAGAATCTCTTTAAAGAAGTTTCACAAAAATACTAAATAAAGTATAAAACTTCAGGACAATAGATATAGGTGACTTTGTGAGTATTTTATTTTCTTGTTGGGGGGAGGTGTTATGGAATAGGTAAGGTAGGTTAGTGTTAGGAGCATAATTACACACTACACTACACTTCCACACTCCATCCCCAGGTGGCAGCACTAACCGTATCAGGCTGTGCTTTGCCAGGAAGCCTTGATAATTACTCAGGTGTGAGAATTAGGATTGACTATAAATCAGAGAGAGAGATGGCTGGAAGCCTCTCAGCTGGCCTTTGTCTGTTTTGGTGTCAGTTAACCTCTTTAGTTTAGGCATGCCTATTTGTAGTTTCCTTTTGTGTATATCTTTTATTTTGTCATCTTGAACAACTATTAGCCGCTTGCACTGTCCGACGGAGAAGTCAAGGTGGACGTGGCCCTGGACCCAGGTAAGGTTGCTGTCTCCTGGGCACATGAATCTAATACGGTCTGCATACCCTGATTTCTTACTGAACAATTAGGCCAGCCTAGGACGCTAGACTTAGTGAGTAACAGTGAAATAGTAGGTTTGTCTAATTTGTTCCGTAACACATGGCATGAATAATACACACATTTTAATACATGCATTACTTGGCACCAGAATTATGTAGTTTATTTTGTTACATTAGTGTAATAGGAATTTCCAGTTGCACAAAAGACAAGAGCAGTCGCAGATATAGTCAATCATAAATCAATCTGGTTGCAACAGGGAGACACCTCCAGCACAGAAGCAAATAAAATATTATCTGAGAAGGACCATAAATTGTAATCAGCAGACAACTGTTCTGTAAACACCAGGCCGAGATTTTTGTACAAGACATACAAAATACATTCTCATCGACGGGGCTGTAGTGGAACAGGTTGAGAGCTTCAAGTTCCTTGGTGTCCACATCACCAACGAACTATCATGGTCCAAACACACCAAGACAGTCGTGAAGAGGGCACGACAAAGCCTATTCCCCCTCAGGAGACTAAAAAGATTTGGCATGGGTCCTCAGATCCTCAAAAAATTCTACAGCTGCACCATCGAGAGCATCCTGACTGGTTGCATCACCGCCTGGTATGGCAACTGCTTGGCCTCTGACCGCAAGGCACTACAGAGGGTAGTGCGTACGGCCCAGTACATTACTGGGGCAAAGCTCCCTGCCATCCAGGACCTCTATACCAGGCGGTGTCAGAGGAAGGCCCTCAAAATTGTCAAAGACTCCAGCCACCCTAGTCATAGACTGTTCTCTCTGCTACCGCACGGCAAGCGGTACCGGAGTGCCAAGTCTAGGTCCAAAAGACTTCTCAACAGCTTCTACCCCCAAGCCATAAGACTCCTGAACAGCTAATCATGGCTACCCGGACTATTTGCACTGCCCCCCCACCCCATCCTTTTTACGCTGCTGCTACTCTGTTAAGTATTTATGCATAGTCACTTTAACTCTACCCACATGTACATATTACCTCAACTAGCCGGTGCCCCCGCACATTGACTCTGCAACGGCACCCCCCTGTATATATAGCCTCCCTACTGTCACTTTATTTTACTGTATATATAGCCTCCCTACTGTCACTTTATTTTACTTCTGCTCTTTTTTTCTCAACACTTTTTTTGTTGTTGTTTTATTCTTACTTTTTTTGTTTAAAATAAATGCACTGTTGGTTAAGGGCTGTAAGTAAGCATTTCACTGTAATGTCTGCACCTGTTGTATTCGGCGCATGTGACCAATAAAATTTGATTTGATTTGATTTGACTTTATTGCCATGCAACCAAGGTTGGTGGTATTTGCTACCAGCTCTCACAGTCTCACGTCAGAATTTGACAATCATCCATGTTTCTCAAACGTCACATTTTAGTTGTTCCAAAGGTTAAGTTTAGGCATTATCTCTGAATTGTTAAGGTTTGGGTTAATTTCAGGCACTAACCTCAAATTCTTAAGGTTAGGCATTAAGTCCAAATGGTTAAGATATGAGTTAAGGTTATGGTTAGGTTTAAAACAAAAATATCAAAACAACTGTCTATCGGCGATGTGATGAGGTGGTGATGGAGTCAGGCGCAGGAGGGTAAATCACAGAATAACAGGCTTTAATCCGCAAAATACAGGTTTACGCAGAAATGCATCAAACACACTCCAGGGCACAAAACAGGTGGGTGCACTGGAAAATACAAGGCACAAGGGAAAAATACTCCCGTCGATACACGAGCTCCACCGAGCTTCACTAACCTCCACAATAACCAATCACCCACACAGACAAGGAAGCAGAGGGAACACTTATACCATGACTAATGAGGGAATAAGGACCTGGTGTGTGTGATTGAAGACAAGACAAATGGAGTGATGATAAATGGATCGGCAGTAGCTAGTAAGCCGAACGCCGAAACCTGCCCGAACAAGGAGGGGAGGCAGCCTCGGCGGAAGTCGTGACAGCCGGATTTGAACTTGCAACCTTTGGATTTAGAGGCAGATGCTTGCAGATGTTTACACCGATCCACCATCTCCGTCCACAACACCCTAGCAAAACCGAAACCTACTTGAAGGTAACAGCGCTCACTGTTGCCCCTAGTGGCTGGTTTCCACGTCATCTCCCGACGACCTCAGACATGGATGGACGTCGAATACTGACTTGTATCACGGGTGACCTGGCTGGGTACGTGTTTACAGTTCAGCATGGTATCTCTGAAGTGCAACGAATATACATACAGTGTATGTGCCTCACCTCATACAACAAACATTAATTTAAGCAAAGGGAGTTCAATGTTCTGACTGCTGTGGGGAAAACGTTTTTTTTAAACGTTCAATTTTGGTGGTCAATGACCTGTAGCGCCTACCAGAGGGTAGGGACTGAAAGAGGTAATTGGCTGTATGTCACAGAGGGAAGGTTCCAACCAGTGATCTTTGAGGCTTTCGACACAACCCTCTCTAGTCTCTTCTTAGTGTGACTGTCTGTGTTCCCATACCAAACTGTAATGGATTATGTGAGAATGCTCTGCATGATGGCTGTGTAAAACTGAACCAGCAGCTGTTGTTTGACCGTGTACTTTTTCAGTTGCCTTCGAGAGTAGTCTGCTGGGCCTTCTTGATAATGTGGTTGGAGTTGATGTCCCATTTCAGTGAGTCGCTCATGCAAGTGCCAAGGAATTTGAAAGGATCTGTCAGGGTTATTGGTTGGTCAGTGATTGTGACAGGGGCCTTGTAAATTATTTCTTATCCTGTAATCTATGGCTATCTCTAAGGTTTTCTTATCCTGTAATCTGTGGCTATCTCTAAGGTTTTTGAGGCATTGAGCATGAGGTCCTTTTACACCACATCCCAGCCCGAGCCACTTCACGGCGGTACTGTGTTTTGTTGTTGCCTGTGAAGAGGCCGACTATGGTGGTGCTGTCAGCATATTGAAATACCTTAACTGAGGTCTCCTGAGATGAGGAGGGAGAAGAGCAGTGGTGCACCATTACTGCGGGTCAGAGGGCGAGAAGTCAGATTGTTTACCTTGACAGTCTGGCTTCTGTTCCCCAGGAGGTGCAGTATCCAGTGGCACATAGCTGGGTTGATGTTCATGGCCTGCAGCTTAGTGAATAGTTTGTGGGGATTGATGGTGTTGAAGGCTGAGCAAAAGTCTATGAACAAGATGTGTGCGTAGGTGTTAGGTGTCTCCAGGTGTTGCAGTGTGTGTTGGAGTGCCAGGTTGACAACATCTTCAACGGACTATTAGCTCTGTAGGCAAACTGGAGTGGGTCCATCAATGGGGAAGTGCATGATTTTAACATTTTACTGCAGGTTGCTAAATCACATTGTTTTTTGGTAGTCTTAAACAAATCTACTTTGAAACAAAAGTATACACCTCACACACATGGTTATGAGCTTACAAAAAAGAAGACACCTGTACCATGTCAGATATAGAGTTGAAATGTATAAATTGAGTTTGCATCCCAATATTACACTTTATATACAGTACATTAAAGAAGACTGAAATATAACAAAACCGTTTGACATTTTCAGCAACAAAAAAAAACGTTTTTTAATTATGAAATTACGAAAAATATTAACATTCCACCCATGAGGCCACTAGAGGGCTATTTGGTCATTTGACTGCAGGAAAGGGCTACGTAGGCCAGGACTACTGATTGATGTAGTACTATGGAGTTGGTACACCAGCGCTGATTATTCATGAAGCAAATACCACCACCTCTTGATTTTAGAGATAATTTGACTGACCTGTCGGCTCGGGGGAGGGTAAAATCCTGGGGGGATACGTAGCCCTTCCCTGCAATCAAATGACCAAATCGGCCTCTAGTGGCCTTATGGGTGGAATGTTATTAATATTTTTCATAATTAATAAACCCAATTAATAAATTAATAAACATTATTAATAAACATTATTGAAAAGATTGGTCCAGGCCTCCCGAGTGACGCAGCGGTCTAAGGCACTGCATTGTAGTGCTTGAGGCGTCACTACAGATCCAGGTTCGATCCCAGGCTGTGTCACCGGGAGACCCATGAGGCGGCGCACAATTGGCCCAGCGTCGTCCGGTTTAGGGAAGGGTTTGGCCAGCCAGGATTTCCTTGTCCCATCGCGCTCTAGCGACTCCTTGTGGCAGGTCGGGCGCCTGCAAGTTAATTTCGGTCACCAGCTGGACGGTGTTTCCTCCGACACATTTGTGCGGCTGGCTTCCGAGTTAAGCGAGCAGTGTGTCAAGAAGCAGTGCGGCTTGGCAGGGTCGTATTTCGGAGGACGCATGGCTCTCGACCTTCTTCTCTCCCGAGTCCGTAGGGGAGTTGCAGCGATGGGACAAGATTGTAACTCCCAATTGGATATCACGAAAAAGGGGTAAAAAGTACAAAACAATTAAAAAATATAAAATATTTGTCCAGTCATGTCTCAGTCAGGCATATGGCAACGCATTCCCCATAATCTCTTTTAGTTCGGATCAAAAGCAGGAGTTCATCCATTTAATGATCGGGCGTTCGATTGCAGTAAGGCAGGCAGAGGGGGCCGGCTCGCCTTCCATATCCGGGTGTATTCCCACCTGTAGGCAGTGACTGCCCAGGTATGTTGTTAGTCAATTCCACAGGTAAAGACCAATGTTGTGGCTCAAAGACTCCATACTATTTCTCCCTGATGTTTAGTAGTTCCAAACGACTATATTCACTGTGACTTAGACTTACCACAAAACTATTTTGGTTTGATAAAAGCAACTGTTTACCCTCCCTGGGGCTTGTTTCTGCCAGTGTTGCCTTACAATGGACCTCAAGGAAAACATTTCTTTCCCCTTTGTCGAACCTGCAGTGAAAACAACAACCAGGAAAAGCCTTGCGATCATTCCGATCAAGAAAGCGCCCTGACCGGTGTATGGGTCACCGTTGAATTCTCTAAGGCTATAGACAAGGGGTATCGTGTGGTCAAAATCGTTGAAGTGTGGAACTTTCCCAGGAAATCAGACACTCTTTTTAAAGAGTACATCAAGACCTTCTTGAGATGCAAGCAAATGGCTTCAGGGTATCCTGCATCAGTCACTGATCAAGAGAGCAAAGACCGATACATTCAGGACTATCATGAAAAAGAGGGCATACCTCTTGACCCTGACAGAATAGAGGTCAACAAAACCAAAAGAAACGTGTCTAAGTTATTCTTGAAGTCTTTGTGGGGTAAACTTTCCCAGATAAGCAATATGTTAACAACATCTATCATTAAAGATCCCAAAGAATTTATGGGAATTTGTTTTTTCAGACCAATATGACATTTAATATTTTTTCGTTCTTGAATCAAGACATTGCTCTGGTGCAATGGAGACGTAACAAGAAGTGGGTTCTACCCCCTGGTAATGTAAACGTGTTTCTTGCAGCTTTTACCACGGCCTATGGGCGACTTGAAAAATACACCCTCACGGAGCAGCTGCAGAATCAGATGATTTACCATGACACAGACTCTGTGGTCTATGGAAGCAAACCTGGGGATTGGAACCCCCCCTCTAAGCAACTATCTGAGTGGTTTAACGAGTGAACTCGAAGATGGTGACCATATCATAGAGTGGTCATCCTGTTGACACAAAAGCTATGCTTTTAGGACTAAAAACAATCACATAGTGTTGAAAGCCAAAGGCGTGACACAGAACTATGAAAATGTGCCGCGTGTAAACTTGGAATCAATCACACGCTTAGTTGAGGGTTTTATAAACGACCAAAATAGTTTATTAGAAATGTTGAACTCCTACAAAAAGATTGTTAGGGATAAACAGGTGTTCCATCTACATAATGCCCCATTTACTAAAATATTCCAGGTAATCTATGAC
This sequence comes from Coregonus lavaretus, assembly GCF_964263955.1. Taxonomy (NCBI): domain Eukaryota; kingdom Metazoa; phylum Chordata; class Actinopteri; order Salmoniformes; family Salmonidae; genus Coregonus; species Coregonus lavaretus. Next base: position 39,542,874 of record NC_140012.1, read on the forward strand.
AAGAGATGACTTTTACCTGACGGGACCACCTTACCCTTTGGTTACTGACTATATGTTACAATCCTTGTGTGTGTGTGTGTGTGTGTGTGTCTTAACCCTGAAGATACAATGGATGCCGTAGAAGGTGTTGATCCTAGGTTGCAACTACCATTTTCAGCCTTAATAGCAGAACCATCCAATAGCAGTAAAACTTGTTTTGTAAAAAGTATTTTAGAGAATTCTGAACATGTATTATCTCAGAAACCTGACAATATTGTGTGGTGTTATTCATGTTATCAACCTTTGTATGATGAGTTGTTGAATAAAATAAAAATCTAGTTTGTTGAACAAATACCAGCATCCCTGTCTGATGCTGAACTCTTACCACCTCATAAAAAAATCTGCTGGTTTTAGATTATATGCTTTATGCCGGTAGTGAACATCCTGAAATAGCTCGAGCTTTTACTCAATATACTCATCATCGAAACTTAAAGGATGAAGAGCATAGAGAGAGCCCTGCCCCTGTAATGCCAGGACCGGAGACCTTACAGGTTGAAGATCAAATACATGTTGAAGATAATGTTCTGCATGGCATGTTGACACATGTTCCAACACGTAACTGGAGAAATGTTAGATACATTATGAACAAAATAAAAGACTCCAAGGGGGCCGCTACGTGGAATGGCAAAGGAGAGTTGATTTTTCAGGGGGATATTGTCAAGGGTTCTCATATGATGGACTTGCTTAAAAGTATCACTGCATCCCACAAGATTGTGGATGATAGGAGACCTCCGGGGTGGCGTCAGTTTCTTAAAGCCATGGCAGTCCTCAACATTCCACTCCGGGGGGAAAGCCATAGGAATCAAAAAAGGTTGAGATTTGTCTACCTCCTTCATCATCTTCTAATGTCATAGCTAACCAATGTTCACCAGACGTGTTTAGGATGGGTATTGACAATAAACATAGCCGATCGATCCTGCCATTTCTCAATAGGTAGTTCATCACAAGCCCATACTCCACAAAATTGTTTTCCGATCAAGCGGCTCATGAGACCTTGTAGCTCTTGGTTATTCATGTTTTGATCATTGATCCTTAATATCTTACTAATAATCCACTAAGACTTGTCTTCTGGCATTCACTTCCAATATTGAATCAGAGCATGCATAAAGGTGTACGGAAACGCATTTCCAGCCTGAGGTTCCCGTTGGACACCACAGACAGATTTCCTGAGGTGTCTTCATCCGGTGATAAATTGAAAGCAAACAATGTGTAACCCTCTGCAAAATCATTTCGGTCAATAGGTAAAGACATATCTTTTAGATGCCTCCCTGTAGCCAGGAATAGATTGTAAAATTCTCGCATTGATATGTTGTTATTGAATTGTGGTTGGAAGGCCTTAGCTGGGACCTGTCACGTCTCCTCCCGTTGCTCCCCTCCGGCGCTCTGATTCTCAGAATTGTAGAATAACAGTGAAGACATCAAAACTATGAAATAACACACATTAAATCATGTAGTAACTAAAAAAGTGTTAAACAAATCAAAATATGTTTTATATTTTACATTCTTCAAATAGCCACCCTTTGCCTTGATGACAGCTTTGCACTCTTGGCATTCTCTCAACTAGCTTCACCTGGAATAATTTTCCAACAGTCTTGAAGGAGTTCCCACATATGCTGAGCACTTGTTAGCTACTTTTCCTTCACTCTGCCGTCTGACTCATCCCAAACCATCTCAATTCGGTTGAGGTCAGGGGATTGTGGAGGCCAGGTCATCTGATGCAGCACTCTATCACTCTCCTTCTTGGTAAAATAGCCCTTACACAGCCTAAAGGTGTGTTGGGTCATTGTCCTGTTGAAAAACAAATGATAGTCCCACTAAGCCCAAACCAGATGGGATGGCGTATCGCTGCAGAATGCTGTCGTAACCATGCTGGTTAAGTGTGCCTTGAATTCTAAATAAATCACGGACAGTGTCACCAGCAAAGCACCCCCACACCATAACACCTCCTCCTCCATGCTTTACGGTGGGAACTACACATGCGGAGATCATCCGTTCACCCACACCGCGTCTCACAAAGACACAGCGGTTGGAACCAAAAATCTCCAGTTTGGACTCCAGACCAAAGGACACATTTCCACCGGTCTAATGTCCATTGTGTGTGTTTCTTGCCCCAAGCAGGTCTCTTCTTCTTATTGGTGTCCTTTAGTAGTGGTTTATTTGCAGCAATTCGATCATGAAGGCTTGATTCACACAGTCCCCTCTGAACAGTTGATGTTGAGATGTGTCTGTGACTTGAACTCTGTGAAGCATTTATTTGGGCTGCAATTTCTGAGGCTGGTAACTCTAATGAACTTATCCTCTGCAGCATAAGTAACTCTGGGTCTTCCATTCCTGTGGTTGTCCTAATGAGAGCCAGTTTCATCATAGCGCTTGATGGATTTTGCGACTGCACTTGAAGAAACGTTCAAAGTTCTTGAAATTTTCCGTACTGACTGACCTTCATGTCTTAAAGTAATGATGGACTGTTGTTTCTCTTTGCTTATTTGAGCTGTTCTTGCCATAATATGGACTTGGTCTTTTACCAAATAGGGCTATCTTCTGTATACCCCCCTACCTTTTCACAACACAACTGATTGGCTCAAACGCATTAAGAAGGAAAGAAATTCCACAAATTAACTTTTAAGAAGGCACACCTGTTAATTGAAATGCATTCAAGGTGACTACCTCATGAAGCTGGTTGAGAGAATGCCAAGAGTGTGCAAAGCTGTCATCAAAGCAAAGGGTGGTTATTTGAAGAATCTCAAATATAAAATATATTTTTATTTGTTTAACACCTTTTTGGTTACTACATGATTCCATATGTGTTATTTCATAGTTTTGATGTCTTCAGTATTATTCTACAATGTAAAAAATTGTAAAAATAAAGAAAAACCCTTGAACGAGTAGGTGTGTCCAAACTTTTGACTATGCAGTTTTTTTTAATGAAGCTGCCTGTATTAGAGGCGTGATCAACCAATCCTATAATGAAGTAACTGGGTAACAGGTTTTCCTGACTGCAGATTCTGCTGAATGTTTTTTCATGGTAATTCTTTGGAGAGGGTAAAGGGCATTTCCTTTCATCAAAGCCTGTGAGTGACCCAAATGAACGGCTGGAGATACAGACACTTTTTTAATAAAAAGCGTAGCCCCCAACACTTTTAAACTAAAGACACCATCTTGTGCAGCCGTCAGACTAAACTCATCCTCGGCCCTTGTTAATTTTATCCTTAAATCAACCGAATTTAAGAGTAAACATTCTTGAAAGAAAATGTCAGCGTGTATAGGTCCTAGCAGATTAAACTCTCGATAGTCTGCACAGTAGACCGCATGCGCCTCCAGTCCTTTTGTTTTCACCATTCGTGGGGTCTATGGATTTCATAGAAGCTCCAGCAGTATCCTTGCTAAACAGCCCAGTGCTGAATTGTGTCTTCGGAGTAGTTTAGTAAACATTCCAGAATAGCCCTCCAGGATAGGCGTTCACCCAAAATCACATCCACTTGGGAGAAGATGGTAGCCAAGGGAAGTGAAGATGGTAGCCAAGGGGTAGTTAATGAGGCTCACCTTGGAATCATTTGCAAAATCTCTTTTGGTCACTCTGAGACGTAAAGGTGTTGTTGAGGTCCAGGTAGTTTTCACCATGGCCTGGGATGAACAACTCTATAGGTCCATTGTCTGTAATGGCAGAGAGTGTGGTTATCTCCACATAACAGGACCTATCTATTGAAAATTGGGTTAAGGGGGCCGTGAAAAGATCGAGCTCTGTCTTTAATAGCTTCAGAAGACATGCAGTGTAAAAGAGCCATATTGATTGTTCTTTTAGAAAATGCTTCTGAGTATTATTTTTGCAGTTTTTGGGCGAGACCTCCTCACTTTACGTCGTCTTTGACTTACTGACTTTCTTCCAGCGGTTAACCTCCGCTTCTTAAGGGCGGGCATATGTCTTATACCCAGAGGTCTCTTTTTAAGGGCGGGCATACGTCTTATACTCAGAGGTCTCTTTTTAAGGGTGGGCATACGTCTTATACCCAGAGGTCTCTTTTTAAGGGGGGGCATACGTCTTAGTCCTGTCCCCTTAGCAGAAAAACACCCCCAAAGCATAATGTTTCCACCTCCATGTTTGAGGTGGGGATGGTGTTCTTGGGGTCATAGGCAGCATTCCTCCTCCTCCAAACACGGCGAGTTGAGTTGATGCCAAAGAACTCCATTTTGGTCTCATCTGACCACAACACTTTCACCCAGTTCTCCTCTGAATCATTCAGATGTTCATTGGCAAACTTCAGACGGGCATGTATATGTGCTTTCTTGAGCAGGGGGACCTTGCGGGCGCTGCAGGATTTCAGTCCTTCACGGCTTAATGTGTTACCAATTGTTTTATTGGTGACTATGGTCCCAGCTGCCTTGAGATCATTGACAAGATCCTCCCGTGTAGTTCTGGGCTGATTCCTCACCGTTCTCATGATCATTGCAACTCCACGAGGTGAGATCTTGCATGGAGCCCCAGGCCGAGGGAGATTGACAGTTATTTTGTGTTTCTTCCATTTGTGGATAATCGCACCAACTGTTGTCACCTTCTCACCAAGCTGCTTGGCAATGGTCTTGTAGCCCATTCCAGCCTTGTGTAGGTCTACAATCTTGTAATGACATCCTTGGAGAGCTGTTTGGTCTTGGCCATGGTGGAGCGTTTGGAATTTGATTGAGTGATTGCTTCTGTGGACAGGTGTCTTTTATACAGGTAACAAGCTGAGATTAGGAGCACTCCCTTTAAGAGTGTGCTCCTAATCTCAGCTTGTTACCTGTATAAAAGACACCTGGGAGCCAGAAATCTTTCTGATTGAGAGGGGATCAAATACTTATTTCCCTCATTAAAATGCAAATCAATGTATAACATTTTTGAGATGCGTTTTTCTGGATTTTTTTGTTGTTATTCTATCTCTCACTGTTCAAATAAACCTACCATTAAAATTATAGACTGACCATTTCTTTGTCAGTGGGCAAACGTACAAAATCAGCAGGGGATCAAATACTTTTTTCCCTCACTGTACGTACCAAGTCACCCACTATGAATTTAAAATCAATTTTTTTCTTATGGCGAAGGGGGAACATTCCGTACAGATTCTTAAAGACTTGAAAATAGTTTTCTGAAGGACCTCAGAGGGCTTCATACGTACAGTGCCTTGTAAAAGTATTCATCCCCCTTGGCGTTTTTCCTATTTTGTTGCATTACAACCTGTAATTGAAATTGATTTTGGGGGGGATTTCATGTAATAGACATACACAAAATAATCTAAATTGGTGAAGTGAAATTAAAAAAATAACTTGTTTCAAAAAATTATAAAAAATAAATAACGGAAAAGTGGTGCGTGCATATGTATTCACCCCCTTTGCTATTGTAGTATCTAGACAATTTATGACTTTGCTGACGTCTGCAAATGGTGTCTTTGAGGATGTTGACTCAGCTTGAGGAAGCATCTGGAGAGCATTTCTATTGGGGCACCCTAAAACAGAGGAAGTCTGTTATGTGGAGTCCTGGGATTGGTCTGTAGGGGAAAACACCCATATCAGGTTACATAGGATATATATACTATGGTTTGGGACAAAGGAGGGGAGAACAACATATTAAGAGATTGGGCCGTTGTTCTCCAGATGTCTGCAGAAGTCTGTAAATTGGCGCTGAGATCTTCAATGTAATAAATAGTGTCAGCGGATTTCTTGTTCTCACAGCATCTCAGCATAGTTCTCGACACTACATTAATGGCGACGAGGTATTTGGGCCGTGTTGCGTCTTTTCTTAGCGTTCCATTCATGGGCGCCGAGCTGACTCTCGCTCCAGAGTCCGGCAGATAAGGGTGAGTTTTCTCACCACTTTGGGCACTGGTCAGTTCGTGTGTCCGTGTGTGTGCGTTGAATGAATGCACCGTTAAGAACTTGCGTGTGTGCTTTGCTGTTATTTGCTGTGGGATAAGAGTCCGTTCTAAATTTCTAAATTTGTTTGCGTTGAAAGCAACGCAAACAGGGGGGAGTGTCTATAGGTATTGATAATACTGGACACAGGGATATTTTGCTTGAATAAAATTCAAAAAGAATACAATGAAGGAAAGGCCAGGAACTAAGGAAAATCTATACAAATTAGGACGTCGCGGATCTATGGGAAGCCCTCAAACGAGGCGATCATTAGGATGGGCCGAAAATCCTGAAAACTCACTAGGTTGTTGTTAGGTCAGTTCTGGGAACTGGAGATTGTGGTAGATACATTCGGTTGCAAGTTACCGCTCGACTTATAGTTGACGAGGTATATGTTCGATGTAACCTCTCATTTGAATATCTGCAAACTCGAGGTAGCATACATTTAGGAACAATGAAATAACGGCGCAACGGTAGTAGCATGCTTTAGAGGTCCGTAGGAACGGATATAAGCCTCTTGAATTGTGTGTGTGTGGAAGAGAGTAGGATTTGTGTTCTATGTTTTGTGTTGGTTTGTGAGCTCTGTTAAGTGTTACTGTTTGTCTGTGTTGGGGAAATAACGGAGGGACAGCTGGTCTGTCTACTTTCTGTTGTTTAGCTTGGAGAGAGCTGCTTGGGAGCTCTTCTCACTCTGAAATCGCACTGGTGAATGAACTACGCATGCGTGTGATTTTATGAGTTTAGAGTTACGTAGAGCAAATATGCCACCAGGGTGTGCTGCAACGGATCAAGTCAAATCAAGGCTAGTACTGTTCTATTCACAAAACTTACCTTCCCATAGAGGATATTTTGTGTGCCTAGCATATTTCATGTTGTGACAATTTGACAGGGACTTGGCAACAGACTGATCAATTGATGTAATTAAGAATTGCATTTTGGAGTTTTTGTGAATGAGTGGGTTTGATTAGAGTTGAGTTGGGAAATCCAGCACTGACATTATTCTGTAAAATTAAGGTAATTGGGTGCTTATTAAGCAATTGGTTTGTGAGTGCTGTAGTGTTGCTGGATTAGAGGTCTTTCTTTTTTGGATTGCTCTGAAGTTGACTACTTTCCTTTACTTTTCCTGATCGGATGTGGTAAGATTGCCACTAATCAATAATTTGGTAAAATAAATTAATTAATAAAAACAAATAAATGTATTGATTGATTAATTAATTAATTATTTGGTTAATTAATTAAAGATAAAAAAAAAAGGGAGGGAACCATAAGCTACATAGTCTAAAATAATAAAATAATTCACAATAAAGGAATATAAAAGAGTTGTTACAATGGGGAAAAAGGACATAAAAACTATGAAAGTAATTACTCCTGTTGATGTATGAAAGTATGAAAATGTATACACTCACTAGCTCTGGATAAGAGCATCTGCTAAATGACTAAAATATAAATATAAAATATATGTAGTAGAAAATAGTAATCCTCTAGTTAATGGTATTGCAAGGTTATCTGGAAAATGGAATAAACGTTGGCCTGACATTGAACAACTATGGCAAGTGGAAGGGACTCTTAACCCTGATGTAATCAACATAATAAAAGTCATTGTGTCAATTTATAAGGCAGATCAAAAGAAGGAAAAAAAAGGGAACAACGTAAAGAAAAGAGACAAAGAGAGCTGGGTGTTCTTAAGCTGTTTGAAAATGAAGGACAAAAACTGATGAAAGATACCAACGATAAAAGAAACAGAGGTATAGAGAAAATGGTAAAAGAGGTGAAGGTGACAGAAAAACTAATGGCAGAAGTCAAGACACCTTTCTCACATACGGATTCAGCAAAAAGACCCCCACCTTATGAGAAAGAAGTAGAGTTTAAGGACGTCTATCCTCAGCTTCCAATGATCATTCAGGAGGGTGATTATTGCATCAGAGATGAAGATGAATGAATACTAGAGAGAGGACAAGCAGAAACGATCATAAAGATGAATCCAAACTCCAACAGTAAGAAGAAAACGAGATGTCTGGAAACTAAGGGTGGAGTAAGGTTCAGGAGGATGGAACTTGAAGATGATGATGATGATGATCAGAGTGATTCAGAAGAGATCATAGGTGGATATGACCCTGTGATCAGAAGGTTGGCCAGAGCGGAAAGAAGGGGTGATGGATGTTTGAAGAAGAAGAATACAAAATATTCAAGTTCTGATGAAAGTGAAGATGAAGACAGCGATAAAGATATGGAAAAATTAAAGGTGCTTCATATTCAAGAGGATTTTATCCTACAATGATTAGCACAAAATAAATAGAAAGAGATATAGACCGATGCGTATCATGCCTGGATAAAGAGAATAATTTAGAAGAAGTAAGAGAACTGGAAGAACAACTCAAGAAGCTGAAGATACAGAATAAAAAACTGCTGAGAAAAGGATCCCAAGAATTGGAGAAGTATACATTGAGGCCAAGGAAAGAGAGCACAAGTAAGAAGATGATGCCAGTGATATTTCGAGGACAGAACCTAGAGTATAAGCCTTTGCAGAATACCGATATGTCAGATATACTTGAGAAGTTGCCTACTCTTCAAGATGGAGCATATCCTTAGATTTCAAAATTGGAAGAAATTACGGTGGGAACACAGTCTGCCTTAGGAGACATTAAGATACTTTTGGCTAATCTCCTTGGGATTCCAGATATGGAAGACATTTTTCAGAGAGCTGGACTTAATAGATATGTGGGGACTGCGGTGAATGGATTGTTGGCTGCAAGTAGAAATCGGCTGTGGAGAGCACTGAAATATATGTTTCCAACAAATGTGCATCCTGACAACATTCTGATTGACCCACTAGGACAACAAGAAAATCCGAGAGCCTATGTGTCAAGAGTTCATCAAGTGTGGAGAAATATTACCGGAAATGATCCAGATGTGAGTCAAATTGAGCAGTCAATTTTGAGAGCTAAACTGCAGATGGGACTGCCCTCACCAGTAAGGAGCAAACTGGCAGAGGTGGTTGGACTTGGAAGCATGACAAAAGGTGTCTATACAGCTCATATAGCCCATCAAGTGGATCTGTACAGGAAAAAAGGAACACAACCAGAAAGAACAGGACCAAGAAACTCTCAGAAAACTCAATGAAATACAACTGGGGGAGAATAAGAAGGAGAAGAAACAAGATTTGGTTAATCAGTGTGCACCAAATCAACAATCACTGCCACAGCTTCAACTGGACCAGTTCCAACCGCAATTGTACCAGCCACCAATAGCGGTACCAGTTGTTTCATATTCATAGACAGTCTCTGGACAGACACAGAATTGGAGAGGAAGAGGACGAGAAGGCTTAGGAGGAGGAAGAAGATTTAAGCCATACTTCCAACAAATCTTCAGAAGTGTGTTATGATTATGGACAGGTTGGTGACTTTGCCTGTGAGTGTAATGGGCCAGAAGCAAACATCAGAGGGAATTTCAGAGGGAGATACAGGGGCAAGTCAAGATCATCTGGAGGACAGGTGAACCCTTATAGGGGCCAGGAGCAAGGATTCTAGGGGTGCCGAAAATATCCGAAAGGGGGGTGTCAGCTGATAGCATCAGGACCGGAAAAAGATCCAACAATTGAGGTGAAAATAAACAACTGACCATTGGAAGTGATGGTGGATAGCGGAACTGCTTTTATCTGTGTTCAGCCTGAAGAGGTTACACATCTCACTATGTCCAATCAACTAATTAGGACAGGGATTTGAGGGAGTGAAACAGTTGATTCCTCTTACGGAACCAATTGAGCTCTGCTATAAAAATCATAAAATTACAATACCCATACTGGTATCAGAACATACACCTATTGCATTGTTGGGAAGAGATGCATTGTGTAAGTTGAACTGTACAATAAGATGTACACCAGACGGCTGTCTGGTAGAAGTGCCAAAGGAAAAGGTTTACCAATTGTTGATGATGACAGAGATGGATTCGTCTACAGTATTCTGGATTTTTTGAAGCAGGCTAAGATATTGAAGAAATTTAAGGGGGAAAATATGCCAGATGCGAGGCTTCTGGAATATCCATTTCAACTCAGCTCAAGTATTTCAAGAATGCTGCCCAATCGAACTCAGAGGAATGGTTGAGTCATTAACCAAAGAAAGTTCAACTCAGCTTACGTTGCATAGTTTTAGGACCACAAGGAGCAGATGTGAAGATAAACACAGATGATTATCTGGATAAAGAATTGGAGATTGAGAAGAGTGTGCCACATGTGACCTTGTTGGTTTCTGAAGGCTATGAGCAGAAGCAAATAGGAGAATTGATGACAGAAGCAGAGAAAGCTGTTTTTGTACTGATGAAAGAGAATTTGGGGATTTGGAGAAGTGAAGATCAGCGATTTCTCAAAATAATGATTTTGGCTCAAGGACAAGGAGAGTCATAAGCTGTACGGATGACACATGAATCTATTAGCAGTGTGAAGATGGATTCAGACCCTATGAAAGAGGAGATGTTGCAAAAAGTTCAAGAATGTTTGTGGTCTCAAAGTAGTACCGATATTGGACTTGTGAAATCAGCCCAATTGAGGTGAAAGTTGAACTTCAACCAGGAGCCAGACCTCCTTGGAAGAATCAGTATCCATTGAAAGATGAAGCAATCCAAGGGATTGAACCAGAAATTGAAGGACTTTCAAAAGCAGGTGTTTTGAAGACAATAGAAAAAATCCTTAGAGTAGCAATCCATTATTGTCTTTTGAGAAACCATGAGGGGTTGATAGTAGCGCCTCTAGACCTAATAGGTCTGATGATTTAGGAAGCTATGGGTTTGCTAATGTTGCAAGGGGGGAGGTTAGGAGAAAGATCACAAAGGAGTAGGGTTTTTGGGAACCATATTTGCTTGAACAGGTTGACTATGTCATAGTCAGGTGCACAATCTGTCTGAAAATAATGTTTGCAGGGGTGTGACTGTTATTCTTGGTTACATTCCTACACCAAGAGGTGTATAAGATGTCAAACTAAGCTAAAAAATGCTCAATCGTTTGCCAAGTTTTTGTGTAAAGAAGTCATAAGCAGGTGGGGACTTCCCGATCAAATATCCTCAAATTAGTGGGAAAGGAATTTGTGGATAAATCAGTGAAATCAGGAGAAAAAGTCAGACTAAAAAGTTATGAAAACTAGGGTTGAAGGAACTCTAGGACTGTCAGCTCAGCTTCAATGTTAGTACGAGAGAGAGAACAGTGGTGAAGGGAAATTTAGAGTTCAGTGGAGAGATAATTATGGACAAGAAGTGTTGTTATCAGGACAAGAAGTAGAAGCTGTTTCACCTAGTCAAAGGAAGTATATTTTGTACAACGATATGAAGTGGAAGAGGGTTATGAGTGATTGCTCACTTATTTTGCGTAATGTCACATGGGGTTGAATCTTAGAGAAGGTAGCTCAACCTCTATCAAGTATGTGTAAATCGTATGCTTTATCATGGCTGTTGTATCAGCAACAATCATTAACAGATATAATAATGTCGTTGTGGAAGCATTTGTTTAGGCCTAGGTTTAAGTGTTCTTGGTTAAATGAATTACCCTATGTGAATTTGTTAGATAGGAAGGAAAATCAGTTAACAGCGCTTCATGAAAAATTGGAGGTGAAACCCGTGAGGGCTAAAAGCTGTTTTTGTTCAAATAAAACATATGATGGAAGGGGATGTTTAGGGGAATATCAGATTGTGATGATTATATGATGACTTTGGGTAAGCATGAACATAAGGTTAGTAATGAGAAATATATTTTAACTTTTTATGTTCAAGTTAGTAAGAAGAGCAGGACTTTGATGGTGAAAGATCAGCTTTTGCATGGTAATGTGACTATTGGGAATTTTAGAGATATTTGGTGGGTTTGTGGTGATAAAGCATATATATTCTTACCCTATGGATGGACAGGATGTTGTTACATGTTGATGTTGAAGCTTCCATATGAGGTTTTTACCATTAAAAGAGGGGAAGCACCGGACATAGATAAATCTGATTCTGAAAGAGAGAAATGTCATAGTCTGGAAGCCTACCATTGGAGGATAAGTCTAGGAGAGAAGTGAGGACTTGGACTTTTTCCATGGTATGGTGTAGAATTTTTGGCAGATCACATTGATAATATTACCTATATTTTGCAGGCTTTTACAAATGAAAAGATTAGAGGGTTTAACCTTTTGTCAAATACTCAAAGGAGTATTGATGGATAGATATCAATTTTGAATATCCGATCATTTTTCACGTTTTTACATATTATTGTGATATTTAGTATTTTGTTATGAATCAAAGGGGGGAAATGGAATGTGATTCATTTCATATATCATTTTTAGTTGATATTGATGTTTTAATTTGAATGTGTTGTTTTGCAAAAGATACTGTTTGGTCTTTTCTTTTCTTACAGAAGCATATGGGGGAATGTGTAGAGGGGATTCAAATACTCAAACATGGACAATATGAATGGACAATATGAATGGACTGGAGGAAGTGGAACAAGGAAGGTGTGGAAATGTTCAGATTCCATCATCGATGTTTCATTGAAAGTCGACACTGCTGAGGAGATGAAGTGTAGTGGACTACATTCCAGTGTCTGCAATGATATATAGACATATTTGCATGTGTAATACATAATTTGTGTCATATTCTTTTTCTGTATTAATTTTTGAAGAATGATATTATCTGTAGTTGGGTACATGTGGGGATCTCAGATGTTTTTGTTTATTTCGTGGATGCTTAGGGATATTGGGTCTAGGCAGGGACAGAGAGAATCCACAGGAGGGTCCGATGGGTCGACCAGCCTGAATGTGGACAAATTTGATTGTATTTTGTTTGCTGGGGCTTTCATGTGTATTTAATTGCATCATAGTTTAAAATGCATTGATAAAGATTTATGAATTGATCTGAGGCGGCAGGTAGCTTAGTGGTTAAGAGCGTTGTGCCAGTAACCGAAAGGTCGCTGGTTCTAATCCCCGAGCCGACTAGGTGAAAAATCTGTCGTTGTGCCCTTGAGCAAGGCACTTAACCCTAATTGCTCTGGATAAGAGCGTCTGCTAAAATGACTAAAATGTGAATGTAAAGTGGTTGCCTGGGGCAGAGGGGCTGTGAGAGAATTATACTGTCTTGATTGATTTGATGAAAGAAAGCTGCCAGACAGGTTTTTCGCTCTCACACTCCATAGAGATTTGTTCATATCTCATAGAAATGTATTTACACTCCATAAAGATTTGTTCATATTTCATAGAAATGTATTTACACTCCATAGAAAAATGTGTTTTTGGTTTATTGTTAAATAAGAGAAAAATAGTTATTTGTCATAATCCTATTCTTTTTGTTTTCGAGACATAGTTAGTCTCGAAGGGGGGAAATATGTAGTATCTAGACAATTTATGACTTTGCTGACGTCTGCAAATGGTGTCTTAGAGGATGTTGACTCAGCTTGAGGAAGCATCTGGAGAGCATTTCTATAGGGGCACCCTAAAACAGAGGAAGTCTGTTATATGGAGTCCTGGGATTGGTCTGTAGGGGAAAACACCCATATCAGGTTACATAGGATATATATACTATGGTTTGGGACAAAGGAGGGGAGAACAACATATTAAGAGATTGGGCCGTTGTTCTCCAGATGTCTGCAGAAGTCTGTAAATTGGCGCTGAGATCTTCAATGTAATAAATCATTATAATCGAGGACAGTGTCAGCGGATTTCTTGTTCTCACAGCATCTCAGCATAGTTCTCGACACTACACTATGAAGCCCCTAAATAAGATCTGGTGCAACCAATTACCTTCAGAAGTCACATAATTAGTTAGATTGCACACAGGTGGACTTTATTTAAGTGTCACATGATCTGTCACATGATTAGGAGCACTCCCTTTAAGCGTGTGCTCCTAATCTCAGCTCGTTACCTGTATAAAAGACACCTGGGAGCTAGAAATCTTTATGATTGAGAGGGGATCAAATACTTATTTCCCTCATTCAAATGCAAATCAATTTATAACATTTTTGACATGCGTTTTTCTGGATTTTTTTGTTGTTATTCTATCTCTCACTGTTCAAATAAACCTACCATTAAAATTATAGACTGACCATTTCTTTGTCAGTGGGCAAACTTACAAAATCAGCAGGGGATCAAATACTTTTTTCCCTCACTGTATGCACGCTCAAGTGCTTTTTTTCTGTCTTATTTCTTGTTTGTTTCACAATAAAAAATATTTAGCATCTTCAAAGTGGTAGACATGTTGTGTAAATCAAATGATACAAACCCCCCAAAAATCAATTTTATTTCCAGGTTGTAAGGCAATAAAATAGGAAAAATGCCAAGGGGGGTGAATACTTTCGCAAGCCACTGTATACTCTTGTGGTAGCTGTAGTTATAGCCTTTGACTAAATCTTGAACTATATCCACATATCTACGGGTGTTGTGAGCCATAAAGTATTTCCACATCCTCTCCTTCAAAGTCCTGTTAAAACGTTCAACTACTGAAGCTTTCAAATCCAAGCCTGTAGCAAAATGTACTATATTGTGATTCTTCATGAGTTTCTGAAATGTCTTATAAAAAAAGTATTTACCGTCGTCAGTCTGCACTTTCTGTGGTGCTCCTCCTTCCTTGAAGATAGAGTCAAAGGCCCAGGTCACCTCTGCCCCACTCTTATTTTTCAAGACCCTTACAAAAGCTATTTTAGAGAAAATGTCTATAACCGTTAGCATGTATCGATTTCCATCATTTTTATCGGCAAGTGCCTGCATGTCACATAGGGATGAGTAGACAAAACTATAATTCGAGGAAATTGTTTTTGCACAGGTTTATGCAAAGTGTAAGCATCCTGCTTTGCTAGCCAATCGTTCACTTTATCATTGCTTAACCTGCTGCCTGTTTCTTCAGCTATAGCTCTCTGGAACCTTGCCTTTCCACCAAAAGACCCTGGGTTAGAGGGGGTATAATAAATATTTGTCATTAGCTGCTCAGCCATCCTTTTTGCCTCGCTGATGGCAATAACATTTATGCAGAGGCAAAAGAAACGCACACCTATTTAGGCGAGGTGCTGGCTAACGGAGTAGAACACTTGAAAAAGAAAAGGAAAGCCGCACACTCTAGTAGCTCAGATGCAATAATTGAATAACCTAATAACCAACGTTTCGACAGACAAGCTGTCTTCAGGGTATAATGACAAACACTGCGGGTCACTAGTTTATATAGTGTCAAAGGACACACGCAGGTGTCTGTAATCATGGCCGGGTGTGGCCTAATAGCATTGGTTAATTCACAGATAAACAGAACATACAAAAAACATGGATAGCATACGATCATAGATACAACTTGGCTACATAGGCCCACAAACATTTACAATGAATAGCAAAATCACAATAATCACAAGAATGGCTTCAAATCAAAGTCTAAGTTGAGACCGAAGGGAGCAAGGGTCTTTAAATTAAAGATCCAGGCAGCCTCTCGTTTTAACAATAAGTTGTCAAGGTCACCCCCTCTCCTAGGGATCGAGTGGTTCGCTTCCAAAAGTGGGCAGTGACTGGGTATGTCGAGTTTTTGCACCTAATGGTGCTACGATGTTCCGAGATTCGTACTTTTAATTTGCGCTTTGTTTTACCCACATAATGTTTACCACAAGGACAAGTTATAAGATAAATAACTGCCTTAGTGGAGCACATAATAAAACCTTTGATTGGGATCTGTTTCCCTGTTTGGGGGTGTTTTAAAGCATCTACATTTGTAAGTGCCGTTGCATTGAGCGCAGCCATTACACTTGTAGTTTCCATCCAGGAGAGGCGCAAATAGACGTTGTGCAGGGATATTTAGGGGTGGTAAATCCGAGTTTACCAATTGATCTCTGAGGTTTCTGCCCCGCGAGAATACAACCAAGGAAGGGTCCGAAAACACATTACCAATACTGTCATCGGATCTTAGAATGTGCCAATGTTTGTGAACAATTCCCTTAATTTGTTCAGAGCACTTTGAATAGCGTGTAGTTAGAACGCAAGAATGCTTCTTTTTGCGAGACTGTCCCTGAAAGAGGTCAAGTCTCGATTTGTTTTGAATTTTCTCAATGGCAGTATTAATCTGACAATTTTTGTACCCCCTCTCCTTGAATTTTCTTTGCGTCTCAGCCATATTTCGGTCTAAATCTGATTGTTCTTTACAAATTCTTTTGATTCGACAGAATTGGCTGTAGGGCAAGACAGCTTGTCTGTCGAAACGTTGGTTATTAGGTTATTAAATTATTGCATCTGAGCTACTAGAGTGTGCGGCTTTCCTTTTCTTTTTCAATAACATTAATGCAACCATTTCAAATAACAAGAACATTTTTTTGTACATTTATTTTTATGTATTGCGTATCCATACAATTTAGGATACGTAGCAAGAGATTATTACCTGTTTTCTCAGGCTTATATCTCTGAATTTTTAAAACACATACATCCGTTACATAAGAATCTAAACAAAAAATAGGATACATGTTACAATTAAATGATGGTTCAAACAAATAAACTAAAATCTTAGACAAGGCTGTTTCTAGTTCAGAATCATCCACAAGACGTGAGACCAGTTGTGCCCATTGTAGAGTCTTCCCCGTTTGTCTTACATAACTCATTACTTTTTCAATTTTTAACACACGCTCTGCATTAACCCCTATGTTGTTGGCTGTGTAGAGCAAGGCATTGGCCACTTTATTTTCAATAATTTGTTTCATAAGAGTTGTAAATTCTCTAAAAATAAAAAATGTAGTTATTCTCTCTAACATATTATGATAATAGTTCCCCATTACTTTATATGTAATAAAACAAATACAAAATCAAATAAAAAAAGATCTTAGCTTTCTTAGGGCTTAATGAGCCAGAAAGTCACCACATCCGCCACCAAAGCTTCCTTGTCTTTGTTGTCATCCACCAGTGAATGCTTGATTTCTTTGAGTTTCTCATGGATGAAGATCGACTCCTTCAGTTCATGTAGAAAAGCCTCTGTAACACCATAAACCCTAGGAATAGATGGTACAAGACCCACAGACTCAGGGCTCTGACCATCAATGTCATAAAACGATCTGGTCTTTTCACCAGTTCATCAAAGTGATTGAAGAAGAAGTACTTGGGTGGGACATATAAACAAGGACGTCGTCGCTGGCTGGGATGATTGATCTTACAACCTTGGCATCTAAAAGTGCTGCTACAGAGGCCTTGATGGTATCCACAAAAATAGTCCTAACCACACCATCAACAACATCCTCATGCTGTGTATATGTAGGGGGTGTCAGAGGTCATGAATGAAGTGAGTAGAAAGGAGGGCTGTGACGCATATCCTCGTCCGTAGGGGTTGGTACCCACGCAATATTGGAGTCCTCAGATGGTATATGAATATCCATGGTATACGATGAAATGAACCATAGGGGGATGGTAACCCCCTTTTATTGTTGAACCCTTCCTTTGGGCTCGGGGCGTGGTTAACGTACCACCAGCATACTTAGCTTTTTTCAGGGGATGACCCTTCTGGGGCCACGATTTAATCAATATACGTAGTATCCATAATGCACGTCCTTAGTTTAACAATAACTAACTCAAACATTTTCAATTCCATTATATCCCAACCTAAAAAAGGAATAAGCATATGTAACCTAAAATCCCCATCACGGAGGTTCCCATTACGGATTTTCTCATTACTGATATAGAACTCCTCCACAAGGAAGTCCGTTCTTTCTTTGTATTTTCATCCTATGAAATATTCTTCCTGAGGAGTCCGGAGCACCTTCCCACTGGGCCTCGTACCCGGTGTACAATCTATAACCCTTTGAGATAACTCTCAGTTCAGGACACACCACCTTGCCAAACACATGCCAGTCTTCAATCCTGTCAATCCACTCCTAAGGTTTGGTCTGTATATACTTCTCCTTCGGCTAAGGTACAGAGTTTCACTCTACAGGCAGGGTAATCAAACATATAACCCCATACAGTGGGGGGAAAAAGTATTTAGTCAGCCACCAATTGTGCAAGTTCTCCCACTTAAAAAGATGACAGAGGCCTGTAATTTTCATCATAGGTACACATCAACTATGACAGACGAAATGAGAATTTTTTTCTCCAGAAAATCACATTGTAGGATTTTTAATGAATTTATTAGCAAATTATGGTGGGAAATAAGTATTTGGTCAATAACAAAAGTTTCTCAATACTTTGTTATATACCCTTTGTTGGCAATGACACAGGTCAAACGTTTTCTGTAAGTCTTCACAAGGTTTTCACACACTGTTGCTGGTATTTTGGCCCATTCCTCCATGCAGATCTCCTCTAGAGCAGTGATGTTTTGGGGCTGTCGCTGGGCAACATGGACTTTCAACGCCCTCCAAAGATTTTCTATGGGGTTGAGATCTGGAGACTGGCTAGGCCACTCCAGGACCTTGAAATGCTTCTTACGAAGCCACTCCTTCATTGCCCGGGTGGTGTGTTTGGGATCATTGTCATGCTGAAAGACCCAGCCACATTTCATCTTCAATGCCCTTGCTGATGGAAGGAGGTTTTCACTCAAAATCTCACGATACATGGCCCCATTCATTCTTTCCTTTAAACGGATCAGTCGTCCTGGTCCCTTTGCAGAAAAACAGCCCCAAAGCATGATGTTTCCACCCCCATGCTTCACAGTAGGTATGGTGTTCTTTGGATGCAACTCAGCATTCTTTTTCCTCCAAACACGACGAGTTGAGTTTTTACCAAAAAGTTATATTTTGGTTTCATCTGACCATATGACATTCTCCCAATCCTCTTCTGGATCATCCAAATGCACTCTAGCAAACTTCAGACGGGCCTGGACATGTACTGGCTTAAGCAGGGGGACACGTCTGGCACTGCAGGATTTGAGTCCCTTTTGGCGTAGTGTGTTACTGATGGTAGGCTTTGTTACTTTGGTCCCAGCTCTCTGCAGGTCATTCACTAGGTCCCCCCGTGTGGTTCTGGGATTTTTGCTCACCGTTTTTGTGATCATTTTGACCCCACGGGGTGAGATCTTGCGTGGAGCCCCAGATCGAGGGAGATTATCAGTGGTCTTGTATGTCTTCCATTTCCTAATAATTGCTCCCACAGTTGATTTCTTCAAACCAAGCTGCTTACCTATTGCAGATTCAGTCTTCCCAGCCTGGTGCAGGTCTACAATTTTGTTTCTGGTGTCCTTTGACAGCTCTTTGGTCTTGGCCATAGTGGAGTTTGGAGTGTGACTGTTTGAGGTTGTGGACAGGGGTCTTTTATACTGATAACAAGTTCAAACAGGTGCCATTAATACAGGTAACGAGTGGAGAACAGAGGAGCCTCTTAAAGAAGAAGTTACAGGTCTGTGAGAGCCAGAAATCTTGCTTGTTTGTAGGTGACCAAATACTTATTTTCCACCATAATTTGCAAATAAATTCATTAAAAATCCTACAATGTGATTTTCTGGAAAAAAAAATCTCAATTTGTCTGTCATAGTTCTTCTTCATCTTTTTAAGTGGGAGAACTTGCACAATTGGTGGCTGACTAAATACTTTTTTCCCCCACTGTAGTTGTCCATTAGACATCAACACTTGATCTTTCAGTACAGTTACGGGAGGTATTTGGGTTCTATACACATTAGGAAACTCTTTTTTGGAGCATCATATATTGATGATTTATACTCATCCCTTTCTCTATGATATAGCCTGGGTCCTACTTGCTATGTTAAGGTCGTCACGGGCGTGTTAGTACTCAGGCAGACCTACCCCCCTCGGAAATTACTTTTTCATTCTACAAGGGGTCACAAGCTCACTACAGCAACTCCTATACATCAACTCTTCAAACACTTCAAACTCAGGCCTCCCCGTTCACTACAAAAATTCACAACTGTTTCAACTCTTCAAACACTTCAAACTCAGGCCTCCCCGTTCACTACAAAAATTCACAACTGTTTCAACTCTTCAAACACTTCAAACTCAGGCCTCCCCGTTCACTACAAAAATTCTCAACTGTTTCAACTCTTCAAACACTTCAAACTCAGGCCTCCCCGTTCACTACAAAAATTCCCAACTGTTTAAAATGTTCTAACACATTGAACAGTTCAACGAGGTCACTACACAACACATCAATCACCAGGACATTACTTTTTATTTCAAACAGGTGCTTTATACTTCAAAGGAACCGCTGCACTATCAAGTTACATAAGCACTCACTCGATAGCGTGACAACATCCGGACAGGACGTCCTTAAAAGGATGTAAACACAGGACACAAAAATAGCCCAACAATCACTTTTTGACACATACCGTCTACTATATTCTCTCTAGCGTTTGTACCATGGCAAGCCTCACGGGCCACCATCTTAGAAAGACAAGATTTAGAAGACCATAGAAATAGGAAGTCGAAACAAAACGTAGTGGCTTTGCCAGCTGCTTCATAATCAGTGTTTCACACAATACAATAATAATCCGTGTGTCTTGAGTCCTTGAACCTCCAGTCTGGCGTCAGTGACTATCAACAGTTATGAGTTTAATCCATAACATACAGCATCGAGTCTAGTGACCACCATCAACCCGAGAGTCCCAAACAGAACACTGGAAATCATGTGTATTACAGAAAGGGACAATATATCAATATGCTAAACATTGTGTTAACCACTCAACTAAATATGAACTTTTTTTAGCTTACATTTCCACATTACAATTGTTATTTTGGGTATTTTGTAACAAGACACATATTGATGTATCTTTGTCCACCTGTGCAGACAGACAAGGTTCTATGGTTGTTTCGGTTTTCCTGTCGTTCCCTCTGGGTCCTCCTGTCTCTGATAAAGCCGGATGATCTTGGTGTCATGCAATTTCTTCCAGCTCTTAATCTCCTGGCTGTAGTCGTGATTAGCGTAGAAGATTACTTTGGTTTTAGAGTACCTCTCAACATAATAGTTGGGATATTTACCGTGGTCCTCTGTGATAAATCCATACGCATCCACCTGAGAGGGGAAAGGGGGAGAGACAGAAGAGGATCTCCGATGACACCATGTTCCCCATATGTAGACTGTAGTGCGCTACTTTCTACTTTTTCACCAGAGAACCCCCAAGTTAAATAAAGAGCTAACGTTACTAGTCATTTCTATGGGAACTGCCCCATGTTGTGTTTCTTCTTAAATATAATACATGCCATTTAGCAGACAACTTTATCCAAAGCGATTTACGGTCATGCGTGCATACACTTTCGTATGGGTGGTTCCAACTGGAATCGAACCCACATAAGGCCATCAAATAATTAAATGGTGATATTATTAGTGTCTCCTCTATTGTGTGTGTGTGTGTGTTCGTGGCGTACAGACTCACCACGTCACAGGTGTGCAGGGCCAGGAAGAGTGTGAACGCTCCGTTAGTAGGTCTGAATATAGCCCACCCCAAACCCTTCAGAGCCTGGGACCACAGGAACCTACAGATAAGGAGCGCACACACACAAACACACAGTTCCATTTCAGAAGTCACGTAGAAGCGGCTACTGCACTGCATGCACTGAATGTGATCACGTGGTTCTACATAGCAAACTTGACGCTATGACTATGCTAAGCTAACTTTACTAGTCATTTCTATGGGAACTGCCCCATGTTGTGTGTCTTCTTAAATATAATATATGCCATTTAGCAGACCACTTTATCCGAAGTGATTTATAGTCATGCGTGCATACACTTTCGTATAGGTGGTTCCAGCTGGAATCTAACCCACAATTGTCGCGTTGCAAGCACTGTGCTCTACCAAATATAAGCATCCACCAAATTATTATTATTATTATTGGACACTTTGTTATACCTTTTGCGGACGTATCTGAGAAAGTCAGGGTGAAGAACATAGAAGCGGTTCTCATCAAACTGTCCTGAGTAGTCCATCCACGGCCTGCAGATAAGACAGCAGAGATAACACTGAGCAGTGTAGATTGTTTGTGTATGTGAGTGTGAGACTCGCCACGTCACAGTCTGCTTACCGTCTGTTCTTGTAGGGTCCTTCAGAGACTGGCGTCTTCCCCAATAGACCCCGTAGCCACTGGAAATCCCTCAGTCCCTCGGGAATTAGCACATACTTTATGCCCTGCACAGAACAGGGACACTCCGCAGTCAGCTGTGTGGGTGGGTGTGTGTGTGTGACTGCATGTGTGAGAACACAATGACATCTGTCATGACTCATAAAGCCCATATGCAGTCTAAATCATCACTTTGTCTAATAAATCACTGTTTATTTTTTATATAACTCCAAAATGTATTTTTTATCATTTATTTCCCTGTGCATCCTTGGACCACTGAAATGCACAGTCCGACTGTGTGGGCGTGGGGATACAAATGCTTATATATTTACATACAGCCCTGATTGGCTGATAGAATCATCTAGAGCCCACCCCCTGTCTACCGTCTATTCATTGCAGAATGCCATGATTATCTACAGGGCAGCCTATAGGCCTCTGCGTCTGAGGCCCATGGTATATTATTCAGTATAATAACAAGGTCTATTTCATCATTTTACGAAATAGACTTTTGTGATGATACTGGAGATTATAACTTATTAGAATTTTTCTAATGAGTAAACACTCTTGAGTTACACATTTTGGAATGTTTTCTGTTGTTGAACGTGAATAAAGAAACCAGACTGTAATGAAAGGTTGTCATTCTTCATAAATTCTCTTGTCAGTTATTTACATAACATAATAAACTAGGTTATAATGAAACAGAGTATACATGTGGCCTGTGTACAGAGGTAAACAGGATAAAATAAATATACAATTACTACAATGTAAATCCAATAAACAATATTACATTAAACAGTAATGTCAGCAATCTCTATACATAATTTACAATAACAGAAAAATAACTAACCATAATTCCTCTCAGGAGAATTAACATCACAGTTACACCAAATGGTAGGCTAATCACATAATTGTACAAAATGGTAAGAGAACTGGTGAACAAAGTTACCCCTCTACATACACATTTCTTGTATTTACATATAACAACAGCAACAGGAATATTATAAAAGTGAAATAAGTATTTGTACTGACTTACATTTGGTCAAAAACGCACAAATATCCCAGCAAATGAAAGCCAAAGGAACTGAGAAATAAGTTCAGTTTTTATACTAACAATTGGTTGCCATGGTGAATAATCCAATAATAATTGGTAGGACACATGAAAGGAAACATCAAAGAGTTTACTGGAATCTCTAAATGAAAATACTGGCAGATCAATAAAATGTCCTTGTAGATATAATTACATTTAGAGGATTCTAAATTCAAATTTAACGGGCTTTTATACAGCCGCCCCAGAATTAGTGTAACTAATTCGAATTTAGTAAAAGCCTCCATCTTCCTTTCTATGAAGGCAAGTCTGCATCCTCTAACATGGCGGGAAGCTCTACCAATCGGGCAACAGGAAGCAGCTAGATTAAATCCTTGACCTTGACCTCCGCAGTCTGGATCCTTACATCTGCACCTGGTATTGTCTTCACTATCCGTCTGATGGGCCATGAAGCTCTTGGTAGCTGAGGATCCACTATCATGGCCACTTTCCCAACCTTCAAGTCTGGAGTGTCCTTCCACCACTTCTGCCTGCTGAAGACTTGGCAAATAGTTCCGCATGAAGTGGGTCCAGAAGTGGTCTGCCAGGACCTGATTATGCTTCCAACAGCATCATACAAGAAGGTCTATGTCTGCATTTACGGCATGTGGGAGCGAAACATCATGCCGCCCCATCAAGGGCAGATTAGGCGGAACAGGATTGGCGTCTGCTACATCCACTTAAACATAGCCAAGGGGCTTGGATCGTCAGGAGGACATGTTCATGTTGTGACTTGTCTTCAACTGCTACACGAAGAGCATTCTTCACAGACCTTATCTCCCTCTCCCAGGCGCCTCCGAAATGTGGTGCATTCGGGGTGTTGAACTGAAAGGTGATCTTCTGTTCCTGGAGATCAGGCCCAAGGGCCGTAAAGGCCTCTTGCAGTTCTCTGTCCGCCCCTTAGAAATTAGTCCCATTGTCCGACAGGATCTCTAAGGGTTTTAACACATTAGATCTGGTAAAAGATAATATAAACAAGAAAAAATGTTATTTATTTTTTGGTTCCATCATCTTTGAAATGTAAGAGAAAGGCCACGATATAATATTTCAGTTTAGGGGCAATTTATATTTTGGCCACTAGATGGCAGCAGTGTTTTTTGTTGTTGTGCACTCTCCTCAAACAATAGCATGGCATTTTTTCACTGTAATAGCTACTGTATATTGGACAGTGCCGTTAGATTAACAAGAATTTAAGCTTTCTGCCCATATAAGACATGTCTATGTCCTGGAAAGTTTGCTGTTACTTACAACAGTCATGCTAATCACATTAGCGCACGTTAGCTCAACCGTCCCATATACGTGACACCGATCCCATAGAGGTTAAGCAGGAAAGTCTCCATGTTGTGCCTTGAAGGCTTGGGATCACCAACAGTTGGAATCATAGTTTGGTACAAGGACTCACAGAGCCCTTCCATCTGTGAGATGTGCTCCAGTCTACCTTTACAGGATCAGGACTAAGGGTGACCTGACTGCAGAAGTTAGATTTGCGACATTCAGTGGTGTCCTCTTCTCTAACAGTACTGTGCATCACAGGCCAGGTGTCAGGTGACTGTTACAGGAAGTGTGGATCTTGAGTCAAGTGGTTCACTCGGGTTAGCTCAGCCAGAGTTTTTCCCCTTGTGATGTCGTCTGCTGGGTTGTTAGCAGTGTCGACATATCTCCACTCTCTAACATCCGTGAGATCTTGTATCTCAGTGACTCTGATGCCGACAAACCCTTTATAACGACACAACTCCGATTACAGACAGTTCAAGATGGTCGTTGAATCTGACCACAAGGTGGTCCTGCGGACCTCCAAAGTAAGCTCAGTTTGCAGAAGACGAGCTAGTTGGGCTCCGGTCAGGGCAGCACTGAGCTCCAGGTGCTTGGGTGCCACTCGAGATCTTGCCACGAGGAATGAGACATGTACTTGGTCGTCCTCGGTGGGGAGATATGCCACAGAGCTGTATGCTCTCTCTGAAGCATCGCAGAAGATGTGGATGTCGATGGTCACTGTTGCGCTGTCTATGTTTGGAGGGACATAACACCTAGGGATGGTGACCTCTGACAGGGTCGGAGTTCGCACTCCTACTCCTTCCACTGGTCTTGTAAGGGTGCCGGTAAGATGGGGTCGTCCCATCCGCTCTCCGTCTTCCAGAGCTCCTGTACCAGGATCTTTGCTGTCGTCGAGTAGGGAATTATATATCCCAGGGGATAGTACTGGCTGGCAAGAGTACGGTAGATGGTCCTCATCGTGTGGTGTCGGCTCCACCACAGTGCGGGACTTGTACCCCAATGTGTCTGTAGAGCAGTGCCAGCGGAGTCCTAATGTGGGTTCTTTAGGGTCCACACAGTTTTGGGAGAGCCACAGTTCTGTGCTCACAAATCTTGCTTCTTTAGGGAGATGCTCAACAACGGCCAGGACATTACTCGCCCATTGACAGATCTCAAATCCTCCTGTGGCTAGCAGAGTCCTTGTCTTGTTCACCAGTTGGCGTGCTTCCTGGGATGCAGGGAGGCTATGCAGGCATTTGTCAACATAGAAGGCATGTTCCACCATCTGTGGCACATCCTCGTTACCATCCTTGTGATCTCGCACATGTTGCTGCAAGGCGAATGTGGAGCAGCAGTGGCTGCAGGTCATGCCAAAAGGAAGAACCTGCCATTCGTAGACGTCTGGTCCTTGGTCACTCTTCAGATCCCTTCACAGGAATCGGAGAAGGCCTCGGTCTTGGGGTAGCAGGTGCACTTGATGAAAAATGGTTGTGATGTCTCCACAGATATCCACTGTGTGCTGCCTGAATCTCAGGAGGATGCCAAGGAGGGAAGGACTCAAGGTGGGTCCTGGTAGGAGGAGTTCGTTAAGAACTTGGCCCTTGTATGCAAAGCAACAGTTGAAAACTAACCTGTTATTTCCATTGTAGTGCACCAGATGGTGCGGGATGTACCAGGACTCCTCTACAGAGTCAACCTCTTCTTGGGAGAGCTTGATCATAAAGCCTGCAGTTTCTAACTTCAGAACTTCTTGGCAGTAGATCTTCTCCTGCTCTGGGTTCTTGGCTAGACACCGCTCGGTGCTCCTCAGATGAGCCAAGACTACCTCCTTGGGTGCTTTCAAACATGGAGAGTCCTTACTCGGAAAAGAGGAGTGGTGTAGCGTGCAACATCTCCAACAGTCACACATATGGTGTCAGCCTCAAGGGTGCGGATAGCCTCATCTTGCTTAGGGTCGCCATCATCTTCTCGTTGCAGTAAGGCAGGGTATCAATCTGCCACGGCTTCTCCACATGGCGGAAGAGGTCATCTGAACGGGAGATGGTGGAAGTGAACAGGCACTGTTGTTCCTTGCCGGAATTGGATGGGAAGTTGGAAGGCCCCTGGAGTGCCCAACCAAGTCGTGGTGTGGACTGCAACAGGTCCACCTTGAGGTTCCATGCGCACCGGTTCCATCAGAGCCTCCACTGGGTAGGAGTACTCTGCGAGGTCATCAGCAGTGAAGGTTTTGGTGATACAGAACTGCTTTGGATGGGTTGCACACTGGTGAGAGCTTAAAAGTGACTGAGTGGCCTTTTAACTGCACCCCCTCTTGATATACAGTCCTAACCATCAGGGACTCTGCTTCTTTGGCACCAGCTGCTGAACAGCAGAGGGAAGGACAATGGTACGCTCTGAGCGTCATCTAGGACTGCATAGGTTTCGAGTGATTTGTTACCATTGTGGAGCCGAACTTTCACCTGTTTTAGCATCACACGGCCAGAGTGATTTGGGCGGTCCAGGTAGACTGTGGTCGGAGGTGTGCTGACCATCAGGATACTCTTATCCTCTTCTTCAGCGAGGTCATGAAGGACAGTCAGGTGTTCCTCTTTGCAGACGTTGCACGTCTTCTTTAGGGTGCAGGAATCTGGCTGGTGTCCTCGCCCACACCACCAGCACCGGTCTTTATCCTTGACCCACTGAGCTATTTGGTCTTGGGAGAGCTTCTTAAACTCCTCACAAGAACTGAGGTAGTGTTCTTGGTTCTTGCAGAAAGGGCTGTACGGTTTAGGCTTCTCTTTGCCCTTGATGCCTTCCCTTCCTGCTGAGCTGAAGAGTTCTTCTTGGACTGTGGTGAAGACTCTGAATTCAGTAGTCTGGTCTGTGTTGTAGAGGACGGTGGCAGACTTGTTCTTGTTGTGGGAAGACGTACGCTGTTCTTTAGCTCCCTTGTCCTCTTTCTGGTACAACTCGACAGCCCGACTGGCAATCCACTTGGCCCGAGACCTGACTAACCATGCAGTCAGGTAAGGTGTAGGTTCTCTTGACCCCTGTTTGTAGAATGCCTTTAGTAAGGCAATACTCTACAAAACCGTCTCTGTAGGCTTCTGGCAGCATGCCGAGAAGGCGATCCACGTGTGAGCCACACATCAGCTCGAATCTGTTGGCACCCTCTAGTGTCTGGAGCATACTCATGAGAGAATGAACTGAGAGAGCAAACTCATCAATGCTGCAGCATCTCCCATCTTGACAGATGCCGTAATCAGGATGGCTGCAAGCTCGCTCTGCACCAACTGCCTTGGCTGTCCATACTTGTCTTGGAGTGCACTCAGGGCAGTGGAGTAGGGATTTGGATCGTGCATACATGACTGGGCCAGTTTGTAAGCACTTGGAAGCTTGAGGCGCTCTAGCAGAACTTGGTACTTGTAATACCAAGCAGGATGTCCAGGGCCATCCTCAGTAGGGCGAAGTCACTCTCACGACTACTGCTGAAGTGTGTGAGTTTTGGCTTTGGGATCCCAAAGGAGGAGGCTACAACTAGGTCCATTAGATTTGGGCCTGGAGTCACAGGTGCTAGAGGCAACCCAGGTGTTGGCACTTGTCATCTCCCGTCTGGATTACTGCAACTTGCTGTTGGCTGGGCTCCCTGCCTGTGCCATTAAACCCCTACAACTTATCCAGAACGCTGCAGCCTGTCTGGTGTTCAACCTTCCCAAGTTCTCTCATGTCACCCCGCTCCTCCGCACACTCCACTGGCTTCCAGTTGAAGCTCGCATCTACTACAAAACCATGGTGCTTGCCTACGGAGCTGTGAGGGGAACGGCACCTCCTTACCTTCAGGCTCTGATCAGACCCTACACCCAAACGAGGGCACTACGTTCATCCACCTCTGGCCTGCTAGCGCCCCTACCTCTACGGAAGCACAGTTCCCGCTCAGCCCAGTCAAAGCTATTCGCTGCTCTGGCACCCCAATGGTGGAACAAGCTCCCCCACGATGCCAGGACAGTGGAGTCACTGACCACCTTCCGGAGACACTTGAAACCCTACCTCTTTAAGGAACACCTGGAATAGTATAAAGTAATCCTTCTTCCCCCACCCACCATTAAAAAATAAGAAAAATAAGAAAAGTGGTTGTCCCACTGGCTATCATAAGTTAAATGCACCAATTTGTAAGTTTCTCTGGATAAGAGCGTCTGCTAAATGATGTAAATGTAAATGTAAATGTAAATGGCTGCTGGCGTGGATTGGCCTGTGTGGTGGCGCCACCCTGTGACCTTTGTAGGATAAGTGCTGGTGGTGCTGGCATGCTCAAAGGTGTCCCAGCAGTTGATGCTGAGAGCTGGGCCGACTGATTAAACAATGGAGGTGGATCAGTCCAATGGCATGGGACTAGCAGCAAGGAGGAGGCATTGCTCTGGTTGACTAGATCATGGTCGTGGACACCTGGCCCTGAGGTAAGTTCTTGGTTGGTGTCATGCCAGGAGACATGGGAAGCTGCTGGAGGCTGTTCTGGTATGAGCGGGTGGCTGGTCTGGGGCCTGCCGGAGTGCCCTTCACGTGATCCTGCCTGGTGGTCGATCGCGTCTTGAGTTGTTGGCTTCTACTTGGTGCCACGCTTTGTCGGCTGACTGAGCAAGATGCGCCTGGGGGTGCATAGAGGGTTAGGGTAACCTTCACCCTTTTCTAGGAGTGAGTGGTGCCGCTCCGCCGCCTTCAGCTCTTTCTCTACTCTCCAGCTGCATCTCCTGATATCTTCTATCCATGGTGAGTTCGAGTCTCTCCATCTCTATTTCGTAATTGAACCGTGCTGCCTCTCTCTCTTCAGCTAACTGGTGTTCCAGTTCTTCAAGTTCATTTTCTTAAGATGAACTTGAATATATTATGAGTGATCACTGTTGTCGCCATTACTGCTTTATTGACTTCGGGCTGGCGACCCCCTTCCTTGGAGGGGCTTGTAACGCCTTACCTTGTTGTGGCTGGCCTGGGCTCAACAGTTCACTTTGTTGAGGTTGGTGATGATCCTCTTCTCAGAATCCTCCTCAAGGTCTTCTTCTTCGGGGTGTGGCTTGCCTGAATCTGACCTGTGATGGAGGGCTCACCAGTTAGAATACCCTCACCTCGGTGGGCATGCCCATTTGGAGCAGTTGTTAGAGTGCGTGGGTGGTTGACTATATAGTCCTCTAGTCGTTTAGGCTGCTGTATCTCCCGTCGTGGATGGTCATCTCCTCTGGGCTGGGTCCCTTGGGAGATCTGGTAGTCCTCAGTCTCGATGTCCATCATCCTGGTTCGAAGGACCATAAAACGGAGTCTGGTGCTCTGTGTGGATAGGCCACTGGGAGTAAACGGATACCGGACTGCACTCTGGTCAAAGAGTGATGACAGACACAGAAGCCCAGTCTAGGAGTTTAATGATAAAACAGAGTATACATGTGGTCTGTGTACAGAGGGAAACAGGATAAAATAAATATACAATTACTACAATGTAAATCCAATAAACAATATTACATTAAACAGTAATGTCAGCAATCTCTATACATAATTTACAATAACAGAAAAATAACGAACCATAATTCCTCTCAGGAGAATTAACATCACAGTTACACCAAATGGTAGGCTAATCACATAATTGTACAAAATGGTAAGAGAACTGGTGAAGAAAGTTACCCCTCTACATACACATTTCTTGTATTTACATATAACAATAGCAACAGGAATATTATAAAAGTGAAATAAGTATTTGTTCTGACTTACATTTGGTCAAAAACGCACAGCACAAATATCCCTGCAAATGAAAACGGTTTGATCTCCACAAAAGCCAAAGGAACTGAGAAATAAGTTCTGTTTTTATACTAACAATTGGTTGCCATGGTGAATATTCCAATAATAATTGGTAGGACACATGAATGGAAACCTCAAAGAGTTTACCGGAATCTCTAAATGTAAATACTGTCAGATCAATAAAATGTCCTTGTAGATCTAATTAAATGTAGAGGATTCTAAATTCAAATCTAACAGGTTTTTATACAAGCCTTCCTCAGCGATGACCCTGTAGCACATATAAGAAAGGGGATCATGAATGGAAGGGAATTGTATAGCTACAAGTTATCAACCTGTGTGCAAGGTGACAAAGTTACATTTTATAATCCTAAGGTTTTCACTCTAACATTTGAGAAAACGTAACATAATATCTGATAGTCCATTGAGAAGATGGCGCTGCAGTGGGTAGTAACCGTCTTATGGGCTCAGGACCAATTCCCCCCCCCCCCCCCCCCCTTTTTGCCCTCAGAACAGCTTCAATTTGTCGGGGCATGGACTTCACAAGGTGTCAAATGTTCCACAGGGATGCTGGCCCATGTTGACTCCAATGCTTCCCACAGTTGTGTTGGCTGGATGTCCTTTGGGTGGTGGACCATTCTTGATGCACACGGGAAACAGTTGAGCATGAGAAATCCAGCAGCGTTGCAGTTCTTGACACAAACCGGTGGACCTGGCAGCTATTACCATACCCTGTTCAAAGGCACTCAAATATGTTGTCTTTGCCCATTCACTCTCTGAATGGCACACATACACAATCCATGTCTCAATTGTCTCAAGGCTTAAAGTTATTTATTTAACCTGTCTACTCCCCTTCATCTACACTGATTTAAGTGGATTTAACAAAGGACTAAGGGATCATAGCTTTCACCTGGATTCACCTGGTTAGTCTGTCATGGAAAGAGCAGGTGTTCTTAATGTTTTGTATACTCGGTGTACATCTCTCAAGACTTCCTTAACATTAGAGACACACCCCTCCTCCCTAGAGAGTTTTCATCTATAATTTTCATAGCTGTCTATTTACCACCACAAACCGATGCTGGCACTAAGACCGCACTCAACAAGCTGCATAGGGCCATAAGCAAACAAGAAAATGCACATCCAGAGATCCCATTTCTGGTGGCCAGTGATTTTAATGCAGGGAAACTGAAATCTGTTTTACCTCATTTTTACCAGCATGTCACTTGTGCAACTAGACAAAACTAGATCACTTTTACTCCATACACAG
Organism: Coregonus lavaretus; assembly: GCF_964263955.1. Classification (NCBI taxonomy): domain Eukaryota; kingdom Metazoa; phylum Chordata; class Actinopteri; order Salmoniformes; family Salmonidae; genus Coregonus; species Coregonus lavaretus. The sequence goes on from NC_140012.1 coordinate 39,574,107, forward strand.
AAACGCATACAAGGCCCTCCCTTGCCCTCCTCCTCCTCCTCCTCCCTCTCTGTGGATGACTTCGTCAACCATTTTGAAAAGAAGGTTGACGACATCCAATCCTAATTTATTAAGTCAAATGACACCGCTGGTCCTGCTCACACTGCCCTACCCTATGCTTTGACTTCTTTCTCCCCTCTCTCTCCAGATGAAATCTTGCGACTTGTGACGGCTGGCCGCCCAACAACCTGCCCGCTTGACCCTATCCTCTCCTCTCTTCTCCAGACCATTTCCGGAGACCTTCTCCCTTACCTCACCTCGCTCATCAACTCATCCTTGACCGCTGGCCATGTCCCTTCCGTCTTCAAGAGAGCGAGAGTTGCACCCCTCCTCAAAAAACCTACACTCGATCCCTCCGATGTCAATAACTACAGACAAGTATCCCTTCTTTCTTTTCTCTCCAAAACTCTTGAGCGTGCCGTCTCTAGCCAACTCTCCTGCTATCTCTCTCAGAATGACCTTCTTGATCCAAACCAGTCAGGTTTCAAGACTGGTCATTCAACTGAGACTGCTCTTCTCTGGGTCACGGAGGCTCTCCGCACTGCTAAAGCTAACTCTCTCTCCTCTGCTCTTATCCTTCTAGACCTATCCGCTGCCTTTGATACTGTGAACCATCAGATCCTCCTCTCCACCCTCTCCGAGTTGGGCATCTCCGGCGCTGCTCACTCTTGGATTGCGTCCTACCTGACAGGTCGCTCCTACCAGGTGGCGTGGCGAGAATCTGTCTCCGCACCACGTGCTCTCACCACTGGTGTCCCCCAGGGCTCAGTTCTAGGCCCTCTCCTATTCTCTCTATACACCAAGTCACTTGGCTCTGTCATATCCTCACATGGTCTCTCCTATCATTGCTATGCAGACGACACACAATTAATTTTCTCCTTTCCCCCTTCTGATAACCAGGTGGCGAATCGCATCTCTGCATGTCTGGCAGACATATCAGTGTGGATGTCGGATCACCACCTCAAGCTGAACCTCGGCAAGACGGAGCTGCACTTCCTCCCGGGGAAGGACTGCCCGCTCCATGATCTTGCCATCACGGTTGACAACTCCATTGTGTCCTCCTCCCAGAGTGCAAAGAACCTTGGCGTGACCCTGGACAACACCCTGTCGTTCTCTGCTAACATCAAAGCGGTGACCCGATCCTGCAGGTTCATGCTCTACAACATTCGCAGAGTACGACCCTACCTTATACAGAAAGCGGCACAGGTCCTAATCCAGGCACTAGTCATCTCCCGTCTGGATTACTGCAACTCGCTTTTGGCTGGGCTCCCTGCCTGTGCCATTAAACCCCTACAACTTATCCAGAACGCTGCAGCCCGTCTGGTGTTCAACCTTCCCAAGATCTCTCATGTCACCCCGCTCCTCCGCACACTCCACTGGCTTCCAGTTGAGGCTCACATCTACTACAAGACCATGGTGCTTGCCTACGGAGCTGTGAGGGGAACGGCACCTCCTTACCTTCAGGCTCTGATCAGACCCTACACCCAAACGAGGGCACTACGTTCATCCACTTCTGGCCTGCTAGCTCCCCTACCTCTACGGAAGCACATTTCCAGCTCAGCCCAGTCAAAGCTATTTGCTGCTCTGGCACCCCAATGGTGGAACAAGCTCCCCCACGACGCCAGGACAACGGAGTCACTGACCACCTTCCGGAGACACTTGAAACCCTACCTCTTTAAGGAATACCTGGAATAGTATAAAGTAATCCTTCTACCCCTCCCTCCCCCACCCCCCCATAAAATTAAAAATAAATTCAAAAGTGGTTGTCCCACTGGCTATCATAAGTTGAATGCACCAATTTGTAAGTCGCTCTGGATAAGAGCGTCTGCTAAATGATGTAAATGTAAATAACTCTATCCTCCTGCTTTCTGCTTAAAAGCAAAAACTCAAACAGAAAGTACCAGTGACACACTCAATACAGAAGTGGTCAGATGAAGTGGATGCTAAGCTACAGGACTTTCGCTAGCACAGACTGGAATATGTTCCGGGATTCATCCAATAACATTGATAAGTTTACCACATCAGTCACCAGCTTCATTAATAAGTCATTTGACAATGTTGTCCCCACAATGACCGTAAGTACATACCCCAACCAGAAGCCATGGATTACAGGCAACATCCGCACTCAGCTAAAGGCTAGAGCTGATGCTTTCAAGGAGTAGGACACTAATCCGGGCACTTATAAGAAATCCCGCTATGACCTCCGACGAGCCATCAAACAGGCAAAGCGTCAATACAGGCCTAAGATTGAATCCTACTATGCCGGCTCTGACGCTGGACGGATGTGGCAGGGTTTGCTAACTATCATGGATTACAATGGGAAACCCAGCCATGAGCTGCCCAGCGACGCAAGCCTACTAGACAAGCTAAATGTCTTCTATGCTCGCTTCGAGGCAAGCAACACTGAACCATACATGAGAGCACCAGCTGTTCCGGACAACTGTGTGATCTCGCTCTCCTTAAGAACTTTAAATAGGTTAACATTAATTCCAGACGGACCACCAGGACGCATACTCGGAGCATGCGCTGACCAGCTGGCAAGTGTCTTCACAGACATTTTCAACCTATCCCTAACCCGGTCTGTAATACCAACTTGTTTCAAGCACTCCACCATAGTGCCAAAGAACACCAAGGTAACCTGCCTAAATGACTACCGCCCCGTAGCACTCCCATCTATAGCCATGAAATGCTTTGAAAGGCTGGTCATAGCTCACATCAATACCATCATCCCAGACACCCTCGTGCCACTCACATTCGCATACCGCCTCAACAGATCCACAGATGACACAATCTCTATTGCACTCCACACTGCCCTTACCCACCTGGACAAAAGGAATACCTATGTAAGAATGCTGTTTATTGTCTACAGCTCATCATTTAACACCATAGTCCCCTCCAAGCTCATCAGCAAGCTCAGGACTCTGGGACTGAACACCTTCCTCTGCAACTGGATCCTGGACTTCCTGATGGGCCGCCCCCAGGCGGTGAGGGTAGGCAACCACACACCCACCATGCTGACCATAAACACGGGGGCCCATCAGAGGTGTGTCCTTAGTCCCATCCTGTACTCTGTGTTCACCCACAACTGCGTGGTCGCTCACGACTCCAACAGCATCATCAAGGTTGCTGACGACACAACGGTGTTAGGACTTATCACCGACGACGAGGCAGCCTATAGGGAGGAGGTCAGATACCTGGCAGTGTGGTGCCAGGACAACAACCTCTCCCTCAACGTCAGCAATACAAAGGAGCTGATTGTAGACTGTTTCCTGTAGAGGGGCGAGCATGCCCCCATCCACATCAATGGGGCTGTAGTGGAGCGTGTCGAGAGCTTCAAGTTCCTCGATGTCCACATCACTAAGGAATTAACATGGTCCACACACACCCACACAATTGTGACGAAGGCACGACAGCGCCTCTTCCCTCTTTGGAGGCTGAAAAGTTTTGGCATGGGCCCTCAGATCCTCAAAAAGTTATACAGTTGCACCATTGAGAGCATCTTAACTGGCTGCATCACCGCTTGGTACGGCAACTGCAAGGCATCCGACCGCAAGGTGCTACAGAGGGTGATGAGTATGGCCAAGTACATCACTGGTGCTGAGCTTCCTGCCATCCAGGACCTCTATACCAGGTGATGTCAGAGGAAGGCTAAAAAAATAGTCAGACTCCAGCTACCCAAGCAATAGACTGTTCTCTCTGCTACCGCACAGCAAGCGGTACCAGTGCACAAAGTCTGGAACCAACAGGACCCTGAACAGCTTCACCCCAACACACACACACACAAACACACACACACACACACACTACATACGCGCACACACACATAACAGGTGCACACATGCATACTGACGCCACACATACACAAACTTTCACACTCACCACATACGGGGCTGCTACTGTCTTATCTACTCTGTTTCTTAGTTACTTTACCCCTACCTATATGTACAGTGGGGAAAAAAAGTATTTAGTCAGCCACCAATTGTGCAAGTTCTCCCACTTAAAAAGATGAGAGGCCTGTAATTTTCATCATAGGTACACGTCAACTATGACAGACAAAATGAGAGAAAAAATGCCAGAAAATCACATTGTAGGATTTTTAATGAATTTATTAGCAAATTATGGTGGAAAATGAGTATTTGGTCAATAACAAAAGTTTCTCAATACTTTGTTATGTACCCTTTGTTGGCAATGACACAGGTCAAACGTGCAAGATTTGAGTCCCTGGCGGCGTAGTGTGTTACTGATGGTAGGCTTTGTTACTTTGGTCCCAGCTCTCTGCAGGTCATTCACTAGGTCCCCCAGTGTGGTTCTGGGATTTTTGCTCACCGCTCTTGTGATCATTTTGACCCCACAGGGTGAGATCTTGTGTGGAGCCCCAGATCGAGGGAGATTTCAGTGGTCTTGTATGTCTTCCATTTCCTAATAATTGCTCCCACAGTGGATTTCTTCAAACCAAGCTGCTTAACTATTGCAGATTCAGTCTTCCCAGCCTGGTGCAGGTCTACAATTTTGTTTCTGGTGTCCTTTACAGCTCTTTGGTCTTGGCCATAGTGGAGTTTGGAGTGTGACTGTTTGAGGTTGTGGACTGGTGTCTTTTATACTGATAACAAGTTCAAACAGGTGCCATTAATACAGGTAACGAGTGGAGGATAGAGGAACCTCTTAAAGAAGAAGTTACAGGTCTGTGAGAGCCAGAAATCTTGCTCGTTTGTAGGTGACCAAATACTTATTTTCCACCATAATTTGCAAATAAATTCATTAAAAATCCTACAATGTGATTTTCTGGATATTTTTTTCTCAATTTGTCTGTCATAGTTGACGTGTACCTATGATGAAAATTACAGGCCTCTCTCATCTTTTTAAGTGGGAGAACTTGCACAATTGGTGGCTGACTAAATAATTATTTCCCCCACTGTACATAGCTACCTCAATTACCTCGTACCCCTGCATACCGACTCGGTACTGGTACTCCTTGTATATAGCCACATGTTATTTTACTCGTTATTCATTATTCAATGTGTATTTATTCCTTGTGTCACTAATTCTATTTTTATTTTTATTGTTTTATCTTTATCTTTAACTCTGCATTGTTGTATGCATGCATGACTGTAAGTCGCTTTGGATAAAAGCGTCTGCTAAATGGCATTATATTATTATTATATATATTATATATTGTAAAATGAGCCGTAAGTAAGAATTTCACTGTTGGTCTACACCTGTTGTTTACGAAGCATGTGAAATCAAATTGGATTTGAAACAATATGATAATGTGCAGTGAGGGGGAAAAAGTATTAGATCCCCTGCTGATTTTGTACATTTGCCCACTGACAAAGAAATGATCAGTCTATAATTTTAATGGTAGGTTTATTTGAACAGTGAGAGACAGAATAACAACAACAAAAATCCAGAAAAACACATGTCAAAAATGTTATAAATTGATTTGCATTTTAACAAAGGAAATAAGTATTTGACCCCTCTGCAAAACATGACTTAGTACTTGGTGGCAAAACCCTTGTTGGCAATCACAGAGGTCAGACGTTTTTGTAGTTGGCCACCGGGTTTGCACACATCTCAGGAGGGATTTTGTCCCACTCCTCTTTGCAGATCTTCTCCAAGTCATTAAGGTTTTGAGGCTGATGTTTGGCAACTCTAACCTTCAGCTCCCTCCACAGATTTTCTATGGGATTAAGGTCTGGAGACTGGCTAGGCCACTCCAGGACCTTAATGTGCTTCTTCTTGAGCCACTCCTTTGTTGCCTTGGCCGTGTGTTTTGGGTCATTGTCATGCTGGAATACCCATCCACGACCCATTTTCAGTGCCCTGGCTGAGGGAAGGAGGTTCTCACCCAAGATTTGACGGTACATGGCCCCGTCCATCTTCCCTTTGATGCGGTGAAATTGTCCTGTCCCCTTAGCAGAAAAACACCCCCAAAGCATAATGTTTCCACTTCCATGTTTGACGGTGGGGATGGTGTTCTTGGGGTCATAGGCAGCATTCCTCCTCCTCCAAACACGGCGAGTTGAGTTGATGCCAAAGAGCTCGATTTTGGTCTCATCTGACCACAACACTTTCACCCAGTTCTCCTCTGAATCATTCAGATGTTCATTGGCAAACTTCAGACGGGCATGTATATGTGCTTTCTTGAGCAGGGGGACCTTGCGGGCGCTGCAGGATTTCAGTCCTTCATGGCGTAGTGTGTTACCAATTGTTTTCTTGGTGACTATGGTCCCTGCTGCCTTGAGATCATTGACAAGATCCTCCTGTGTAGTTCGGGGCTGATTCCTCACCGTTCTCATGATCATTGCAACTCCACGAGATGAGATCTTGCATGGAGCCCCAGGACGAGGGAGATTGACAGTTCTTTTGTGTTTCTTCCATTTGCGAATAATCGCACCAACTGTTGTCACCTTCTCACCAAGCTGCTTGGTGATGGTCTTGTGTAGGTCTACAATCTTGTCCCTGACATCCTTGGAGAGCTCTTTGGTCTTGGCCATGGTGGAGAGTTTGGAATCTGATTGATTGATTGCTTCTGTGGACAGGTGTCTTTTATACAGGTAACAAGCTGAGATTAGGAGCACTCCCTTTAAGAGTGTGCTCCTAATCTCAGCCCGCTACCTGTATAAAAGACACCTGGGAGCCAGAAATCTTTCTGATTGAGAGGGGGTCAAATACTTATTTCCCTCATTAAAATGCAAATCAATTTATAACATTTTGGACATGCGTTTTCCAGGATTTTTTTGTTGTTATTCTGTCTCTCACTGTTCAAATAAACCTACCATTAAAATGATAGACTGATCATTTCTTTGTCAGTGTTCAAACGTACAAAATCAGCAGGGGATCTAATACTTTTTCCCCTCACTGTATGTTTGTATTAAAGTCAAATCATCTAGACCTCCACCCTGAGCTTCCATAAATCATATGATCTATCATAAGGGTTAGACATTCATTCTTGCATTCAACAGCCAGAAGGCTGACATTTCTTTTAGGAATCATATCACAGATAAACATACAGTACACCTAATGAGATATCTAGGTAGGTAATAATAATATTATACCCTCTCTCTTTCGTCTGGCTGGCAGACTAGTAGCTACTAATCCAATTACTAGCCAGTTAGTTTAAGCTCCAATACCTAATGACAAATACTCTTCAAAGCTTCAATTTGAGCATAGTTTTTTTGTACAGTCATCAAATGAAACATTAGCATCAAAAAGACAGGACAGCTAAATCAACCTTGGTTACTTTTGGGTGACTGACTCTGACTTCTTCTTGAACATTTACATTTTAGTCATTTAGCAGACGCTCTTATCCAGAGTGAGTGCATAATTTTTTTTTCATACTGGCCCCCCCGTGGGAATCGAACCCACAACCCTGGCGTTGCAAACGCTATGCTATACCAACTGAGCTACACGGTCAACAGGCTAGCTAGCTAGCTACCATTAGTTAGAGATCACAGATTTTGGTTCTTGCATTCAACAGCCAGAAGGCTTACCATTTTTTAGCAATCAATATCACAGATATGAAGAGGCCTGAGGTAGAGTTCCTGGGCTGCTCCTGGGTTGGTGTGGTTACACGTGGTATGCGGTTGTGAGGCCACTGATGGTAGAGAAACTGTCTGGCAACAGCTCTGGTGGCCATTCCTGCAGTCAGCATGCTAATTGTACACTCCCTCAAAACTAGAAACATCTGTGGTATTGAGTTGTGACAAAACTGCACATTTTAGGGGGGTCTTTTGTTGTCCCCAGCACGATCATGCTGTTCAATCAGCTTATTGATATGCCACACCCGTCAGTTAGATGGATTATCTTGGCAAAGGAGAAATGCTCACTAACAAGGATGTAAACAAATTTGTGCACAACATTTGAGAGAAATAAGCTTTTTGTGCGTATGGAACATTTCGGGGATCTTTTATTTCAACTCATGAAACATGGGACCAACACTTTATATGTTGCGTTTATATTTTTGTTCAGTGGAGTTCTGGGTTCCACTGCGCAATCGGGGGTCCGTGGAGTTTTATGAACATCAAGGCAGACATACAGTGAATTTGGATCATAAATCTTGTTGGTGTGATGATGAGTGGTCAAGCTTCCAACGGGCCTCTGCAGTGCACACAAGTAGCCTACAGTTATTTATCATTCTCGCCACCGTCAGAGAGAAAACAGGGAAGAAACGATATTCAGGCTTCCTAACTCGAGGCTGTTATAAATATTTATTTGGTTTGTCATTCTATCCTGTGGCGATTTTAGCATGTAAATCTTGGTGGGGCAAAAAATATATATTTGTTTAGGCATGCCAACAAAGCCACTACACAACACAACACTAAACAATACATTAATTGCACTATAACGGTGACAAACGGTGCCCACAAACTGTTAGGGCCTACATAAAGCTGTCCCAACAGCAGAGCTTTCTTTTCAGCACCATGGAGTGAATCCTTATCACCGCTACATCTGGCTATCAGCAGAGACTTGTCTGGCAGTGAAACAGTTCATTCAGCCTCATTTTACTGCTTTTTCAAAAAAACATAGCTGATATGGCTGACTTGCTTAAATAAATGTGGTTTCTACTGACAATTGAGATGTACAAACTATGGCATAAGGGAACGATGAGCGGATAAGAGGCATTAATGAGCGAGCCAGGACGGACGTAGTAAATATAACTATTTGTTCAGCACTTTTGAAATGTACAGCGACAGAATTCAGAACATGGGCCGTTCTTACAGTATTCTCCCTGTACACCAAGTCAGAACCGTAGGATAAATAAAGGGGGCATATAAGCAGACAATGAAAGCTCTTACAATATTCAATGATTACATTTCTGTAAAACAGGCTATAGGCTACATGTGCACCACCAAGTCAGAACAGTAGGCTAAGTTATGAGGGGGAAAGGGACGAAATTATTAGGGTGAGGCACATGGGCTACTAACAGCTTACTACACAACATACACCTAGTATTACTTTCTTGGCTACAGCTTACATATCTCCCTGGCATATTGCATCATTTATGCAGCAGCATACAATACATTTTTGGACTCACCTTGTTGTGCTGTGCTCACTTGAACAGGAAGGTGGCGCAGTGGTCATTCTTGTGGCCTCTAGAAAGAGGCCCGAATTCCGAGTTGGATAACCGTTCAAAAATATTTTTTCGTATTTTCCACGTCGGAGCTAGTTTTATCCGAGTTCCCAGTTGTCTTGAATTCGCTGAAGTCATGCTGGATTGACAGCTTTCCAATATCTTCAAACTTTTCTGGCCCATGTCGTTACCCCCTTTTTCGTGATATCCAATCGCTGCAACTCCCCTACGGACTCGGCGAAGGTTGAGAGCCACACTGCTTCTTGACACACTGCTCACTTAACCCGGAAGCCAGCCGCACCAATGTGCCGTAGGAAACACTGTCGAACTGACGACTGAAGTCAGCTTGCAGGCGCCCGGCCCGCCACAAGGAGTCACTAGAGCACGATGAGACAAGGACATTCCGGCCGGCCAAACCCTCCCCTAACCCGGACGACGCTGGGCCAATTGTGCGCCGCCTCATGGATCTCCCGGTTACAGCCGGTTGTGACACAGCCTGGGATCGAACCCGGGGCTGCAGTGGTACCTTAGCACTCATTGTTGGATTTGCGATTTCCACGGGCCTCTCGAGTGGCGCAGCGGTCTAAGGCACTGCAGTGCTTGAGGCGTTATGCAACTGACTAGGTATCCCTTTCTATCCCACTTGAACAGGCTGAAATTCGAGGCTCTTACACAGCAGAAGGACTGTTGTAACCTACCTCATCATGAGGTGCACTGTTGTAGCCGTAATCATGGAATACAAGAGGAGACTGGACGATGGCGTGGGCGGTGTGAACGTACACCGACGTTCTATTACCTACATCCTCCTCGTAACCCTTGGTTATGGCACCATTCATCCTGACAGGGACAGAGACCGAGACAGACACAGGGACAGGAAATGGGACAGAGATAGGAAATGGGACAGGGACAGGACATGAGACAGGGACAGATACAGGGACGGGTACGGAGACAAGAAAAGAGAGAGGCAAAGTTATTCATCACTCTTCATGCAAGTGTGGTTCACTGAGCAATCTCCATTACATGATCATGATCACTGGTAGGTACACTCTTAGAAGAAAAGGTGCTAAGTAGAACCATTTAGGGTTATTCCGTTTGTCCCCATAGGGGAACCCTTTTTGGTGCTAGGTAGAACCCTTTGCAGAGGGTTCTACCTAGAACCCTTTATGAAGGGTTCTTCCTAGAACCCTTTATCTTTTGAAAGGTTCTTCCTAGAACCCTCCATGAATGTTTCTACCAGCCTTATTTGCATATTTGTTTATGACAATACATTACATATATCATAAGGCCTTTCTTTCAGGGCCTAGTTATATCCTAACGCAGTGGTCGGAAACTTCTGGTTTACAGGCCACATCAGGACTGAAAGTCACACAAAGCAGCCTTGCAAAGTGATGTGTAATTCCTATTAAATACAGTGAGGATTTCCAATAATTTGAATTTATCACCTGTAATCTGCCTTCAGAATGACTACCAGGTTTATACAAGGTTGATAATTGAGACCACCTAAAAAATATAAACTGGAACAGCCATCTCAGTAACGGGTGCAATAAGTCCCACTACTAACAGATTGGATTAGTTTAGAATGTTATTTATCTTTGTGCAACATAAGATTAATCAACCAATCAATGTACATGCAAAAACACAGATATTGAAAAAACAAGTCAGAAAATCAACCTGCAATAGAGCATGCTGGGAAATATGATAATGATGGGTGTGGTTTTGAGTGTTTTACTCAAAGATCTGTCATTCTCATTGAAAGCAAGTCTAAGAAGCGGTAGATCTGTTCTATGTGCGTTATTTCTAGGCTTCCCGTTCTTAAGTTTCGTTTTTGCGTCTTTTACTTTCAGTTTTGTACACCAGCTTCAAACAGCGGAAAATACAATATTTTTGTTTATGGAAAATCTATTTCACAGCGGTTTAGATGGTACAATGATTCTCTACACTATACTTGCTTGTTTTGTCACAAACTTAAATTAAATGGTGGAGTGCATTATTAACACCAACACTGGGGTTCTTTTACACCACTGATTGTTAATATAACTATTTATGGAGTAAATTAAACTCCTGAATCAACACTAGAAATGCTACACTGAAAGATCAACACTGGGTAACTGTGGCCAATTTGCTGTTTACCATACAATGCACTGCTGGTTCACTCAGACTACCTTTTATTCTCCTACTATGAACAATAAAATCACAGAAAATACTAATTTGAAAGAAAAAAATCATGGCAAAGATATCAACTGTGTCAGTACTGTATATGTAAAATGATTAAGGGAATACCAGATACATGTACAAATATTCCCATATACTGTAGGTACAGTTTAAAATATTCTCACACCTATCTTTTTACATTTATCAGATTACTCAACTACTGATGTTAAAATGTAAGCACTAATGCTCAGGCACAATTTAAAAGAAAGAACAATACAATAAAAAAGCTTGTTCAGAGTAAGAAGGGTTCTATATGTAGAACCCTTCTTGCCTTCCAAATAATAAAACAAAAAACAATGGTTCTTAGGAGGAACATTTTTCTAGATACAACTCTATCCCTCCACAAAGAACCCTTTTGGAACCCTTTTTTCTAAGAGTGTATACATTGCATGCATAACAGCTATATTGTCATATTATATTGATACGTGTCTAATCCTAATTGGTAATATCAGCTTCTGACTGTGTCATTCCAACATGATTTAACCTACCTACACTACCAGTCAAAAGTGTTGACACACCTACTCATTCAAGGGTTTTTCTTAATTTTTACTATTTATTACATTGTAGAATAATAGTGAAGACATCAAAACTATTAAATAACACATATGGAATCATGTAGTAATCATGTAGAATCATGTTCAACAAATCAAAATATATTTTATATTTGAGATTCTTCAAATAGCCACCCTTTGCCTTAATGACAGCTTTGCACGCTCTTGGCATTCTCTCAACCAGCTTCATGAGGTAGTCACCTGGAATGCATTTAAATTAACAGGTGTGCCTTCTTAAAAGTTAATTTGTTGAATTTCTTTCCTTCTTTATGCGTTTGAGCCAATCAGTTGTGTTGTGACAAGGTAGGGGGGGGTATACAGAAATTAGCCTTATTTGGTAAAAGACCAAGTCCATATTATGGCAAGAACAGCTCAAATAAGCAAAGAGAAACGACAGTCCATCATTACTTTAAGACATGAAGGTCAGTCAGTACAGAACATTTCAATAATTGTTAAAGTTTCTTGAAGTACAGTCGCAAAAACAATCAAGCGCTATGATGAAACTGGCTCTCATGAGGACTGCCACAGGAAAGGAAGACCCTGAGTTACCTCTGCTGCAGAGGATAAGTTCATTAGAGTTACCAGCCTCAGAAATTGCAGTCCAAATAAATGCTTCACAGAGTTCAAGTCACAGACACATCTCAGCATCAACTGTTCAGAGGGGACTGTGTGAATCAAGCCTTCATGGTCGAATTGCTGCAAAGAAACCACTACTAAAGGACACCAATAAGAAGAAGAGACCTGCTTGGGGCAAGAAACACAAGCAATGGACATTAGACCGGTGGAAATGTGTCCTTTGGTCTGGAGTCCAAATTTGAGATTTTTGGTTCCAACTGTTGTGTCTTTGTGAGACGCGGTGTGGGTGAACGGATGATCTCCGCATGTGTAGTTCCCACCGTAAAGCATTGAGGAGGAGGTGTTATGGTGTGGGGGTGCTTTGCTGGTGACACTGTCTGTGATTTATTTAGAATTCAAGGCACACTTAACCAGCATGGCTACCACAGCATTCTGCAGCGACATGTCATCCCATCTGGTTTGGGCTTAGTGGGACAATCATTTGTTTTTCAACAGGACAATGACCCAACACACATCCAGGCTGTGTAAGGGCTATTTTACCAAGAAGGAGAGTGATGGAGTGCTGCATCAGATGACCTGGCCTCCACAATCCCCTGACCTCAACCCAATTGGGATGGTTTGGGATGAGTCGGACTGCAGAGTGAAGGAAAAGCAGCCAACAAGTCCTCAGCATATGTGGAAACTCCTTCAAGACTGTTGGAAAAGCATTCCAGGTGAAGCTGGTTGAGAGAATGCCAAGAGTGTGCAAAGCTGTCATCAAGGCAAAGGGTGGCTATTTGAAGAATCTCAAATATAAAATATATTTTGATTTGTTTAACACTTTTTTGGTTACTACATGATTTAATGTGTGTTATTTCATAGTTTTGATGTCTTCACTATTATTCTACAATGTAAAAATAAAGAATAAACCTTGAATGAGTAAGTGTGTCCAAACTTTTGACTGGTACTGTATACTGAACAAAAATATAAACGCAACATGCATCAATTTCAGTTCATATAAGGAAATCAGTCAATTGAAATAAATTCATTAGGCCCTAATGTATGGATTTCACATGACTTGGAATACAAATATGCATATGTTGATCACAGATACCTTAAAAAAATGGGCCTCACAATGGGCCTCAGGATTTTGTCACGGTATTTCTGTACATTCAAATTGCCATCGATAAAATGCAATTGTGTTCGTTGTCCGTAGCTTATGCCTGCCCATACCATAGCCCCACCACCACCGTGGGGCACTCTGTTCACAACGTTGACATCAGCAAACCGCTCACCCACATGACGCCATACACGTGGTCTGCGGTTGTGAGGCCGGTTGGACATACTGCCAAATTCTCTAAAACAACGTTATGGTAGGGAAATTAACATTAAATTCTCTGGCAACAGCTCTGGTGGACATTCCTGCAGTCAGCATGCCAATTGCACACTCCCTCAAAACTTAAGACATCTGTGGCATTGTGTTGTGACAAAACTGTACATTTTAGAGTGGCCTTTTATGGTCTCCAGCACAAGATGCACCTGTGTAATGATCATGCTTTTTAATCAGCTTATTGATATGCCTCACCTGTCAAGTGGATGGATTATCTTGGCAAAGGAGAAATACTCACTATCAGGGATGTAAACAAATTTGTGCACAAGATTTGAAAGGCATAGGCTATTTGTGAGTATGGAAAATTACTGGGATCTTTATTTCAACTCATGAAACATGGGACCAACACTTTACATGTTGTGTTTATATTTTTGTTCAGAGTACGTATACGCTCAAAGCTGATTTAGTCTATTCATCCCTTTGAACAGGACCACACACTTAAGCATACATCCTTATTTAATAACCCCTACAAAGTCCGACCAGGTGAACCAGAAAGGAACAGTACTGTGTGGTTGCGGTTTATTTATTCTTAATACAGTGTCAGAGTACAGTACATATAGAAATGAGGTATCTTTCTCTGTGTGGGTTGCTGAATAAATCCAATTCCATGTAACCACACCCTTAAGACAATATTGTACAACAAATATTTGATGTTGAAAAACACTGCAACACACTGGAGGAGCCAATTATAATGCCAAAGAGGTAGCCACATAGTGTTGCAGAGATCATACTGGAGGACTGTGTGGTGTGGATAATACATTTTATATGGACTATCCTGTTATAATAATTCACCCTGCTTGGACTAAAACCTTACTGGGACAAACACCTCCAGTACAGTGCTGGCCAAGAGTAAGGGAGCTTTTCATGGAAAGGGCAAAGGGACTGGGGCAATTCCATGGTAATGGAATAACGCTGAGACTCAGCTTTTTCACTTTAAAAAGGTATACCAAACAAAAACCTTTGATTTCAAAGTCTAACAAATTATACAACTCTATGCACAACGACTACTTTTAACAATTTCCACTGAATATTTTTCAAAAATAAATTTTCAGGAAGAACTGTGCAGACACAAAGTTTATAATAATATGCCATTTAGCAGACGCTTTTATCCAAAGCGACTTACAGTCATGTGTGCATAAATTTTTACTTATGGGGGGGTGGTCCCGGGGATCGAACCCACTACCCTGGCGTTACAAGCGCCATGCTCTACCAATTGAGCTACAGAGGACCACAAAGTTTAGTAACAAAGTTTAGTAACAGAATAAAACTGAGGGAGATTTTACCACAGGTTAAACTCATGGAAGTCTATCTCACACAGTCCTGATCCAGAACCAAAAATAGGTTCCAGACGAAACATCGTTATGGTTGCTGCTGCTGCTGCCGGTTTCAAGATCCATGCGACACAACCTTGATGGAGCTGCTGGGAAATCCACGTGTGTACCTATCCTGATTTGTAATGCAGTCCGATGCGAAGTATGCTGTGCATATGTAGAGGTTCGGGCTGAACTCTTCTAACACTTGATTATCAAAACATTTATCGAAGCCAAATCAGACAAAGCGATTGTTCGGATGGAAGACAGCCAGCCATACTGCACAATCTCTCTTGCTTTTGGGCGGGACCAGCACCAGAACTAGGAGGATATATGCAAATAAACAATGAATGTTCATTGATCTATTATAATCAGATCGCTATCTGGTGGGCCAAAAACTCTATCCCTGAAATTCTAGGCATTGTTTTCCAAACAGCTCTTACACAAAAAGGGCATGATTATCATTTTCACAATTTCAGAGTGTTATTTTCGACCTCATATCGATCATATAATCAATCAACCAAGGTGTGCACGTTTTGGTTTTTGCCTTAACACTACACAGCTGATTCAAAGGATCAAAGCTGGATGATTAGTTGATTGTTTGAATCAGCTGTGTAGTGCTATGGCAAAAACCAAAACGTGCACACCTTGGAGTCCCGAGTTTGGGAAACCCTGCCATATAGGTACAGTTAAAAATATTCTCACACCTATCTTTTTAAACTGATTAGATTACTCAACTGTTGAAGTTTAAACACTGAGGTAAACACTAATGCTCAGGCACAATTTAAAAGAAACAAAAATACAATAAAAAAGCTCATTCAGATTCAGAAGGGTTCTATGTAGAACCCTTCTTGCCTTCCAAATAATCGTTTTTGCCTTCCAAATAATAATCAAAGAACCCTTTCTAGGAAAAACAGTTCTTAGGATGAAAAAAGTTATAGGTAGAACTCTATCCCTCCACAAATAACCCTTTTGGATTGCACGCATAACAGCTATATTGTAATATTCTATTGTTACAGGTCTAATGCTAATTGGCAATATCAGCTTCTGACTGTGTCATTCCAATGTGATTTCATCTACCAATCTACATATAAGCTCATAGCCAGTAGTGGTAGGTGGGTAAAATTACTGGGGAAGCCAAGCCAGGGAAAAAAAGCCATATTACAACCTACACTATCGTTCAAAAGTTTGGGGTCACTTAGAAAGTTCCTTGTTTTCCATGAAAACATACATGAAATTAGTTTGAATAGGAAATATAGCAAAATGCATAGGAAATGTAGTCATTGACAAGGTTAGAAATAATGATTTTTGTGTCCTTCAAACGTTGCTTTCGTCAAAGAATCCTCCATTTGCAGCAATTACAGACTTGCAGACCTTTGGCATTATAGTTGTTAATTTGTTGAGGTAATCTGAAGAGATTTCACCCCATGCTTCCTGAAGCACCTCCCACAAGTTGGATTGGCTTGATGGGCACTTCTTACGTACCATACGGTCAAGCTGCTTTTTCTTTGCAACTCTGCCCAGAAGGTCAGCATCCCGGAGTAACCTTTTCACTGCTGACATTGAGACTGGTTTTTTGCAGGTACTATTTAATGAAGCTGCCAGTTGAGGACCTGTGAGGCGTCTGTTTCTCAAACTAGACACTCTAATGTATTTGTCCTATTGCTCAGTTGTGCACCGGGGCCTCCCACTCCTCTTTCTATTCTGGTCAGAGCCAGTTTGCGCTGTTCTGTGAAGGGAGTAGTACACAGCGTTGTACGAGATCTTCAGTTTCTTGGCAAGTTCTCGTATGGAATAGCCTTCATTTCTCAGAACAAGAATAGACTGACGAGTTTCAGAAGAAAGTTCTTTGTTTCTGGCCATTTTGAGCCTGTAATCAAACCCACAATTGCTGATGCTCCAGATACTCAACTAGTCTCAAGAAGGCCAGTTTTATTGCTTCTTTAATCAGCACAACAGTTTTCAGCTGTGCTAACATAATTGCAAAAGGGTTTTCTAATTATCATTTAGCCTTTTAAAATGATAAACTTGGATTAGCAAACACAGGACTGATGGTTGCTGATAATGGGCCTCTTTACACCTATGTAGATATTCCATTAAAAATCAGCCGTTTCCAGCTACAATAGCCATTTACAACATTAACAAGGACATTTCTAAGTGCCCCCAAACTTTTGAACGGTAGTGTATGTGTTGTGATAAGTGCGTTGTTTGCTCTAAAACCTGTTAGTTCATATGCCGTGCGACCGTGATATATTGGCCTAAGGCTGAGACAATGAAAAGACACAGTGGCAGAATAAATTCAACCACACCTTTGTTTCATCACAAAACCGGAGAGCAACTTCTGTCCGGTGAAGTCCACAAATCATATTGCATGTAACAGACAGTTACTGTACGTGACCTACAGCATGGTCAAGCAAGTTAATGTTTCCTGATTTATCGGACCACTAAACAACTATTGTTTTAGAACCACGGCGATATCGCAAAGAAAACGGGAGCTGCCTCCACTATTCCAGCACCATTTCAACTTCAACATTTCATCATCCTCAAATCACCTATGCTTAGTCTAATACAGTGACAACTGAAAGATACCAAAAACAATTTAATACAATCAATGTAAACTAAATATGATGTGGCTGTCCATGATTCTGCTTTCGGTCTGTGTGTGTGTGTGTGTGTGTGTGTGTGTGTGTGTGTGTGTGTGTGGGTGCATTTGTGCAAGTAGAAACAACATGTTGACTCACACTACTTGTAGCGAAACGCAAATGCCATCCTCCTCTCATTCATGTTGACGGAACGGTCTATGACTGTCATGCAGTACATGCTTTTAGTTTCTGTTGTCCTAGGCTACCTGGCTAAAATGCTTGCTCGCTAGCCTAACTTCCTTTCATGAGCAATGTTAGCTAGTTAACATTAGCCTTCTACATCTAGCTACATATTGAACTTCCATTCTCTCAGGCCAGGGGCACAATGTATGAATGTATGGTTGGATCAGAATCGCTGTTATAATCAATGACCAGTACGGAGAATTAAGTAAACCACAAGTCCAAATCACTATCTCCATCCATGGCTCATTTAGGAAAGGGCCAATTTTAAGTTGTTTCTGTCAATGGCGTGTTGCTCTCGATGTGATATGATTGGAGTGAAGCCAAATCCAAACTGGCTTCCCTTTTACACTTTTTTTTGGTGCGTCAGTGAGCTCACTCAGTTTAGCTCAATGCTGATTGGCTATTATTTTATACTTTTTTAAATCAAAGGAGGCCAAATGCTCGCTGGCTTCTCTTGAATTTAATGCTACAGACAGTAACAGTGTCATACTCTTTTTGACCAGACAGCATCAGATAGATGGGCTACGCATACAGAGATAGAGGGGGCGCTGTTTCGCTCGCTCGGATGCTTTCTCCGGTGAGATACATTCAGCCTCTTGCGAAGTGAAGGAAAATTATGAAACACAGAGATGTTATTATTTTTATTTTTTATTAATATATGCCACTGTAGCTGATAGTCTATTCAGCCCTTTGAACATGACTTACCACAGGCTTAAAATAGAGATTCACCCATTTTGAATCTTATATTGTTTTTGTGCATTTCTGAGCGATGTTCTATCGATTATTTTCATGTTTTAATGTGTATCTGAGCTATTGCCATTCAAGCAGGCAGAAATTTGTCTGGTATGACATACAGGGTTGCAATGTCCATGGTTTTCCAGCCAAATTGGACTACTTTAAAATGATGTCACGGGTGAAAATATATTGGTTGCAGGTTTTTTGGGCTAACTTTAAGATGCACTGCGGGCCGCCATGGCATTTCTATAAAAAACATTGATGGGGAATATATTATATATTATGCTGTGAGAGAAAGATCACATATTTACCTGATTTGTTTAATATTAATAGTTAACAATTAATATGCTTAACAATAGTAGAGACATTTCTTAACTACCAATGCTGTGCTTTTCGTAAGGATGGTTCCCTCTAGCTCCCTGCAGCTGGTCTGGTCTGGGCGTGTAGTCAAGGACATGGGATAGAGATAAACTTGAGGAACAGATAGACCTGTATTGTTTCAATTTCTCGTTGCTTCTGAGTAACCTGGTCACAAGGCAAAGAGCCTCAGAGTGACCACAGTTTTTCAGTTCATCCTGTCTTTTACTATCTTCCAAGGGCGCAGCTGTGTGGAGATATGAGTAGTAACGGAACTAACGTTATTACTTGTTTGTGCGCTATGACCCGATACACATAGCCACAAGAAGAAAACAAGGTGGCTCCTGATCTGCCAGGGTGGGGCGTGCTTGTATGAAAAGCAGAGAATTGTTTTAGACATTTTGCAGAACTTATGAAGAGCTATACACATCCTGTTGACTCTGTATTAACTTCTGCCTGCAATTGCATAACTAAATATATTTTACATATACTCAGAAGCCGTTGTCTGTGTCATTTTCTAAAGTTTAAAGTTTGTTTAAGAATAAGACAATATCAGCACTGTGCAAAGAATCCTCAACATTTTGGCGAGCTTGCCAGGAGTAAGTGACCACCCGCCGTTGGAGTGAGCGTCGACCCACTATGCCGCGCAACTAATTACTTAAAGATAAGCAGACACCTGTTATATCTAAAGTCTGTAATTTGAACAAAGCACTGTGTGGTTGATGACTCATTCTGACACGTAAGTGACGACTCACTCACAGTATGCTGTTCATTTAAGAGACGAAACCTACATTGTGGTATATATTGATTTATTACTAAACTCTTAATAGATCAACCTGTTGGAAACTGACACAGACCACCTAGATGATAATTAGAAATTCCTAGGTGTGAATATGTAAATGTTGACTTAGTGATAGGATGTAAGGCAAATTCCAAGTATAAAGCCGATGGTTATGATTAAAGGCCTGTAATTGTGTACTCCGGAGTGATAGGACGGTAAATGAGAAGTTTGCGCCCGTGTAATAATTATTGAATGTGTTGTGTTATGTATTACTATGACGGTTGATTAATGGCTGGATGGTGGGCTGAAAATTCTGGGTTATCTAGACACCTGTTTGAAGAAAGGGCGTTTTCATTTGTGGAGGGGACTTTTAGTAACAGGCTAGCTGTGCCACATTAAACCTTGATCTATACGCTAAAGCTGTCATTGAAACTACCGACTTCAGATATAGGTTGTCCTTGTACGTATTGAGTGGAACCTCTTTCGAAACTGTTTTGGGACCATTTCCAAATGAAAATTTACATGCTGAAATTAGAATAATAATTCAGACCAAACCTATTACCTCCCTAGTTCCTGTGTTTGTTGAACCCTTTACCCTAGCCTGGCTGGCGAACGGTTGTAATACCGTTAAGTTATCAGTTCGCCTGGACTGTATTAAATTTAAAGTAATTTATCATCCTGTCTGTATGGGGATGAGACATAAAACATTATACTGGTGTATACACTGTATTTCCACCTCACTGTTTTCTTACCCCAAACTATGAATAGGGGTAGTAGTAGGGAGATAGTGTTAGGCACCCACTGATATAGGAAACACATTTGCATTTTAGCCCACATTACACGTAGGACGACCCCGATAAAAACTAGCAATCATGGCAGACAATTCAACAGTTCCCTCTCACATGCCCTCGGGACCCACACCAATGAAGCCTGTAACTCCTGTTGAGTACCTAGCCCAACAATACCCAGCACTCCAAAAATATATTGTATGGGTGTTTAAGAAATGGCATGAATGGACAATTAGTCACAGGGAATTTTGGTTCCCCAAAGATGGGTCTTTTGACAAGAATCAATTTAACATCGTCCATGACATCGTGGAGAAGTGTCACGCTCGTTGATTGACGGCTCCGACCAAGGTGCAGCGTGGTAGGCAAACATTTTAATTTATTAACTGAATACAGATCAAATACCAAAACACAAACGAACGTAAAGTTCTGCAGGCTACACAGCTACTAACCAGAAACAAGATCCCACAAACTAAGGTGGAAAAAAGGCTGCCTAAGTATGATCCCCAATCAGAGACAACGATCGACAGCTGCCTCTGATTGGGAACCACACCCGGCCAACAAAGAAATAGAAAACCTAGAATGGACACCCAAATCACACCCTGACCTAACCAACTAGAGAATAAAAGGGATCTCCAAGGTCAGGGCGTGACAGTCCCCCCCCCCCCCCCCCAAAGGTGCGGACTCCAGCCGCAAAAACCTGACTCATTAGGGGAGGGTCCGGGTGGGCATCTAGCCTCGGTGGCGGCTCCGGCTTTGGGCGCAACGTAGGCCTTAACCTCTTCTCCCTTCCTGCCTCCCCGTTGCACACCCGGTCCGGTCTAAACCCTGGCGCAATGCTTCCCCTCTCAGTCCTCCCACGATGCACCAAGCCCTGTCTGGACCCTGGTGTGGGAGCCCTCGACCCTGGAGAGGGGTTAACGTCTGGTTCCGGCCCGGCAGTCCTCCTGCGATGCACCAAGCCCTGTCTGGACCCTGGTGTGGGAGGCCCCAACCCTGGAGAGGGGTTAACGTCTGAGGGTTAACGCCGGACTGCCCCGGCTCTGGTAGGGAGCAGATAACCGGAGCTGGACTAAACACAGGTGGAGCGGACTACTCCAGCACTGGAGTGGAGCAGCTAACTGGTGCTGAACTGGGCACCGGTGGAGCAGACTACTCTGGCACCGGGGTGGAGCAGAGGACCCTCGCTGGAGGTCTGGTGCGAGGAGCAGGCACGGGCCGTACCGGGCTGGGGACACGCACCACTGGTCTGGTGCGAGGAGCAGACACGGGCCGTACCGGGCTGGAGACACGCACCACTGGTTTGGTGCGAGGAGCAGGCACAACCCGTCCTGGCTAGACGCTCACTTTAGGCCGGCAAGTGCGGGCGCGGGCACCAAGCGCACCGGGCTGTGAATGTGCACTGGAGACACAGTGCATATCACCACATAACAGGGTGCCTGAACGGTCCCACGCTCCTTAAAGCGAGTGCGGGGAGTTGGCTCTGGTCTGAAACCTGGCTCCACCAACCACCCCGTATGCCACCCCCCCAAAAAAATATTTGGGGCTGCCTCTCGGGCTTCCGTCGTGGTCGTGACCTTCGGAGTCGCCCTTGATCCTCCCTCGCTGCCTCCGTCTGCTCCCATTGAAGGCGATCCATACCTGCCCGGATCTCTTCCAACGTCCAGGATCCCTTTCCGTCCAAGATATCCTCCCATGTCTACGATGTCTGCTCCTCCTGGCCACGCTGCTTGGTCCGTTTGTGGTGGGATCTTCTGTCACGCTCGTTGATTGACGGCTCGGACCAAGGTGCAGCGTGGTAGGCGAACATTTTAATTTATTAACTGAATACAGATCAAATACCAAAACACAAATGAACATAAAGTTCTACAGGCTACACAGCTACTAACCAGAAACAAGATCCCACAAACTAAGGTGGGAAAAAGGCTGCCTAAGTATGATCCCCAATCAGAGACAACGATCGACAGCTGCCTCTAATTGGGAACCACACCCGGCCAACAAAGAAATAGAAAACCTAGAATGGACACCCAAATCACACCCTGACCTAACCAACTAGAGAATAAAAGGGATCTCCAAGATCAGGGCGTGACAAGAAGACAAAACAAGGGAAGAAAAAGGCAGAGAAAAAAGCCACACTGGAATCTGTAACTGTTTTACAACTACTCCGGTCAGAGGGAAACGTGTAGAAGCCCTATAAAAAAGAATATCCCGCCCTTCTAACAGCACCACCACCACCTCCCCTATATGATGATTGTTCCGGCTACAAAGGAGGTGCATTCCCTCTGAGACAGGTTGGCTTCGAACCAGAACCAAAAGTAAAAACAGTAATCATTAGGGGCACCCTGGAAGAAACTGAAGAGGGAGAAGAGGGCTCAAAACTAGTCAAAACTGTAACTCAGCCACTCAGGAACGTTCACTGTCTTCTTGGTAAGCAACTCCAGTGTAGATTTGGCCTTGTGTATTAGGTTATTGTCCTGCTGAAAGGTGAATTCATCTCAGAGTGTCTGGTGGAAAGCAGACGGAATCAGGTTTTCCTCTAGGATTTTGCCTGTGCTTAGCTCCATTCTGTCTCTTTTTTTTTTATCCTGAAAAACTCCCAAGTCCTTATTGATTACAAGCATACCAATAACATGATGCAGCCACCACTATGCTTGAAAATATGGAGAGTGGTACTCAGTAATGTGTTGTATTGGATTTGCCCCAAGCATAACACTTTGTATTCAGGATAAAAAGTTAATTGCTCTGCAACATCTTTTGCATTTTTACTTTAGTGGCTTGTTGCAAACAGGATGCATGTTTTGGAATATTTTTTTTCTGTAAAGGATTCCTTCTTTTTACACTGTCAATTAGGATATTTTTGTGGAGTAACTACAATGTTGTTGATCCATACTCAGTTTTCTCCTATCACAGCCATTAAACTCTGTAACTGTTGTAAAGTCACCATTATTATACCATTAGTCACCTTATTGATTCAAGACATTTCAGCTTTTCATTTTTAATTAATTTGTAAACATTTATAAACATTATGGGGTATTGTATGTAAGCCAGTGACAACAAATCTAATTTTAATCAATTTTAAATTCAGGCTGTAACACAACAAAATGGAAAAGAGTCAAGGGATATGAATTCTTTCTGAAGACACAAACAAAAACCATTGATTTCAAAGTTTAACAAACTATACAACTCTATGCACAAGGACTACATTTAACAATTTCCACTGAACATTTTTACAAAAACACATTTACAGGAAGAACTGTGCAGATACAATGTTTGGTAACAGAATAAAACTGAGGGAGATTTTGCACAGTTTTTGCAGTTAATGTTAATTTTTTATTTATTTACTGTGTAAATAGTTCAAAGTAGTCATTGTGCATAGTTGTATGGTTTGTTAGACTTTGAAATCAGTAGCTTTTGTTTGGCATACATTTAAAGTGAAAAATCGGACACAGCACGCACAAACACACAGACACAGACACACACACACTGACCGAAACACGTAGTCATGATCATCGATTTCCTTCCCCATCCCAGAGCCGTTGAGTATTCCTCCGTTGGCCACCACAGCACAGCGAATACACATGGGGTTTCCCCGCGGCAGGAGCAGGGGTTCTCCTGGCTTGGGGATCAGGTCCACCACTGCCTTTATCTCTGAAACCACACACACATAGTATGCTTTACTTGTTTGTGTCTTTGGGATTCCATAAAGCAAGCACCACTTGACTTGGCACCATTTGATGGTAGCAGTACCAGAAAGTACTGTACTACTACACATTGCATGAAATAAAACTCTCCTTGTCCACTAGCGCATCATCAGGCAAATTACGTTTACGGAGGATTAATCAAATCAAAGTTTGTTTGTTGCGTACCCAGATTAGCAGATGGGGGGCCAGTATGAAAAATGTATGCACTCACTAACTGTAAGTCGCTCTGGATAAGAACGTCTGCTAAATGACTAAAATGTAAATGTAAATGTAAATGTTAAAGCAGGTGCAGCGAAATGCTTGTGTTTCTAGCTCCAGCAGTACAGTAAATGTCTAACAGTACATACTAATACACCAGTGGAGGCTCCTCAGAGAAGGAAGGGGAGGACCATCCTCCTCAGTGAATTTCAGAAAAAAAATAGTGAAGCAAAGTTATCCTTTTTAGATAACTATACTAAATATATTCACGTCACCAAATAATTGATCAAAACCCTCAACAGCACGCTGTAGGGTAACACCATGGTGTAGTCGGAGGACAGCTAGTTTCCGTCCTCCTCTGGGTACATTGACTTCAATACAAAATCTAGGAGGCTCATGGTTCTCACCCCCTTCCATAGACTTAGACAGTAATTATGACAACTTCCGGAGGACGTCCACCAACCTATCAGAGCTCTTTGCAGCATGAACTGACATGTTGTTCACCCAATCAAAGAATCTGAGAATTAATCTAGTAATGCAAGCATAAGCTACAGCTAGCTAGCACTGCTGTGCATAAAATGTGGTGAGTAGTTGACTCAAAGCGAAAGACAATATTTTAACAGTTTTGAACAAATTAATTTCTTCACAAATGAAGGAGAATCAATAGAGAGAGAGAGAGCTAGCTATATTTCTCGTATTTTTTCACTTTCACTTAGCTAGTGAATGCAGCTAGCTAGTTTAACCTACTCAAACACCCGGCTCAAACAGAGAGGGATGCTATGTTAGCTAGCTGGCTATGGTTATCCAACACTGGAACTCTTCCGATTCAAGGTAAGCTTTTGGTTTTATTCATTTATTGCCACTGTGGCCTGCCGGGGTAACTGCTAAACTGCTTGCCTACTGTACACTGTACTGCATGATTGTAGCGGGTTTACTAACACGTTAGTTCTAGTAGCTATATTGACTATGACGTTAACTAATATGGTGACAACAATGTAGGCTGTGTGTAGCGGTTAGTGGTTATGATATGAAGGTTTGGCTTTTCACCTGGTCACAGACAGCTTATGTGTTCAAGAAATCAATAAATTAAGAAATATCAGAACAATAAATAGGAATGTCTGAGTCCGGAATATAAATATGTGGTGTGTATTAACAGTATGGACAATATATACATAGGAAAAATGTATGTACAGCAGTAGTTATATAGGATGAGCTATGTCCAGAACATAGTATGTCCAGCAGTAGTTATATAGGATGAGCTATTTCCAGAATACAGTATGTACATATAAAGTGAGTAATCAAAAAGCTTAATTTCTCAGAGATCAAATTACATTTCAACAGAATAATGTTGCAGGAATGCTAATCGTATCTGTTTCTAACTACATAAATTATTTCAGAACAATAAACGTTATGTAAACATTATTAAAGTGACCAGTGTTCAATGACTCCATGTACATAGGGCAGAAGTCTCAATGGTGCAGGGTAGAGTACTGGGTGGTAGCTGGCTAGTGACAGTGTCTAAGGTGCAGGGCAAGGTACCGTGCGGAGGCCGGCTAGTGATGACTGTTTAACAGTCTGATGGCATGGAGATAGAAGCTGTTTTTCAGTCTCTCTGTCCCAGCTTTGATGCACCTGTACTGTCTCCGCCTGCTAGATGGTAGCAGGTTGAACAGGCCATGGCTCGGGTGGCTGAGGTCCTTGATGATCTTCTTGGCCTTCCTGTGACACCGGGTTCTGTAGATGTCCTGGAGGGCAGGCAGTGTGCCCCCGGTGATGCGTGGGCTGACCGCACCACCCTCTGGAGGGCCCTGCGGGTGCGGGCATTGCAGTTGCCGTACTAGGTGATGATACTCTCGATGGTACAACTGTAGAAGTTTGTGAGGGTCTTAGGGGCCAAGACAAATTTCTTCAGCCTCCTGAGGTTGAAGAGGCGCTGTTGCGCCTTCTTTACCATGGTGTCGGTGTGGAGGAGCACACACTCCTCTGGGGCCCCCGTGGGTCCCCCGTGTTGAGGATCAGCGTGGCGTAGTTGTTGTTACCTACCTTTAACACTTGGGATCGGCCTGTCAGGAAGTCTAGGACCCAGTTGCACAGGGAGGGGTTCAGACCCAGGGCCCTGAGCTTAGTGATGAGCTTGGAGGGCACTATTGTGTTGAAGGCTGAGCTGTAGTCGATTAACAGCATCCTCACACAGGTATTCCTCTTGTCCAGGCGGGATAGGGCAGTGTACAGTGCAATGGCGATTGCGTCGTCCGTGGATCTGTTGGGGCGGTATGCAAATTGTAGTGGGTCTATAGTGTCGGGTAAGGTGATATGGTCCTTAACTAGCTTCTCAAAGCCCTTCATGATGACAGAGGTCAGTGCTATGGAGCAATAGTCATTTAGTTCAGTTAACTTCACTTTCTTGGGTACAGGAACAATGGTGGACACCTTGAAGTAGGTGGGGACAACAGACTTGGATAAGGAGAGGTTTAATATGTCTATAAACAATCCTGCCAGCTGGTCTGCACATGCTCTGAGGCTTGGGATGTTGTCTGGGCCGGCAGCCTTGCGAGGGTTAACACGCTTGAATGTCTTATGTTGGACATCGAGATCGGGAGCACACGGTCCTCCTGAGCTGCGGGGGCCCAAATCGGCGACTCAGTGTTGTTTTCCTCGAAGCGGGCAAATAAAGTGTTTAGCTTGTCTGGGAGTGAGGCATCGGTGTCCGCAACGTGCCTGGCTTTCCCGAGTGGCATCGCAGTGCTAGCTGTGCCACTAGAGATCCTGGTTCGAATCCAGGCTCTATCGTAGCCGGACGCGACCGGGAGACCCATGGGGCGGCGCACAATTGGCCCAGCATTGTCCAGGGTAGGGGAGGGAATGGCCGGCAGGGATGTAGCTCAGTTGGTAGAGCATGGTGTTTGCAACGCCAGGGTTGTGGGTTCGATTCCCACCGGGGGCCAGTATGAAAAATAAATAAATGATGTATGCACTCGCTAACTGTAAGTTGCTCTGGATAAGAGCGTCTGCTAAATGACTAAAATGTAAAAATGTAAATAATCTGTGATTGTCTGGAGTCCCTGCCACATGCGTCTCATGTCTGAGCCGTTGAATTGCGGCTCCACTTTGTCCCTGTTCTGTCGTTTTGCCTCTGATTGCCTTATGGAGGTCGTAGCTAGGAACAACAACCTCTATGCACTTCCTGATGAATCCATTCACCAAGTCAGTGTATACGTCGATACAATTCCCAGAGGTGACCCGGAACATTTCCCAGTCCGCGTGATCAAAACAGTCCTGACACATAGATTCAGATTGGCAGACCAATGTTGAACAATCCTCACCACAGGTGCGTCCTGTTTAAGTTTCTGCTTATAGGTGGGGAGGAGCAGGATGGAGGCATGATATGATTTGCCGAAGGGCAGGGAAGGGCCTTGTATCCGTCCCGGGAGAGTAACAATGGTCAAGCGTGTTCTCTCCATGTGTAGCATAGGACATGTGTTGGAATACCAAAATATATAAAGTGGTAAAAATAAATTCCGCTAGTTATGGCAGACATTTTATAGATAAAACGTTATTTGGCTTGTAACCATAACAGATCCCTTTTTGGTGCTATTTAGAACCCTTTTTTTAAGGTTCTATAAAGAACCATGCTCATACGGTTCTAAATGGAACCTTTATGGTGCTATAGAGAACCATCTAACAAAAAGGTTCTATATAGCACCAAAAAGGGTTCCACTATGGTTACAACCATTGACTGTAAAAAGAAAATGGACGGAGCCATTGATGAAATCACCCCATTGTTTCCTATGTGAAGTCTGTGGCACATTTGAAGATCAGGAAGTGTGAAGTGTCGTTTTAGCGTGTTGCCATCTTGCTTCATGGATTCGTTTTTGGAAACATTGCATGCGCAGTTTAAGCTACTCTAGGAAGTGACGTTGCAGGCTAGCACAGTGCTGCATTAGCTCATTGAGTATCTCAAGTTGAAGGCCGGCCTGGGTACTGCAGGCTACCATTAGCAACTAAATTATCCTTATAACTTCTTCTGTGTGCGATTTAAAAATAACCGTCTCAAGGACATGGTTTAATAGAAGGATTGTACTCAAAACATGTATTTATTTATATGAAGATTGACCACAAAGATTGCTATTTTCCCATTCACTATAATGGGGGATCCTGTTTTCTGAAAACAATGCTTGCACTAGACGCAGGAACTTGAAATCCTCAATGAGCGGGGGCAGTCGTTCTCCCCTGGTTACAACCCTTTTTGGTTCTTTATAGAACCTTTATAGAGAATGGTTCTATAAAGAACCTTTCTCAATCTCAAAGGTTCTATAAATAATATTTTGAATAACTTATTTTTATTGTAGTTAGCCATATATGATATTGTTAAAATTCCATAGGTGTTACTATTGTGTTAATTCACAAGTTGAATCAGGGGTATATCTCTGGAACAGCTGGGGGTCCCTGAGGAAAGAATTGAGTACCACTGATTTAGTAATCTAACATAGCAGGCGTAAAAGAAACGCCTGAAACTAGATCTCTTACATACTGGTCTTGACAAGAGGAAAAACAACTCTCGGTGGAGGTTCTCTTCTGCCCTGTTCAACCAATCCAGTAAATGTGGAGGAGGAGTTAAGATGGAGTGTCGCCTTGTTCACGTCCAAAAGCAGAAGTCTCGTCACAGGCTCTCTTTCCATTTCCCCTGAAGAACCGGAACATCCGTTCATTGGGGACTTGGCAGAGGCTACTGATTTAGTTAACAGTTCTCAATTGACACAAGGCCTTACATATAAAGTATTTCATTTACATTTACGTCATTTAGCAGACGCTCTTATCCAGAGCGACTTACAAATTGGTGCATTCACCCTATAACCAGTGGGATAACCACTTTACAATTTTTTTTTTTTTAAGAGGGGGGTGGGGGGGGGGGGGGGGTAGAAGGATTACTTTATCCTATCCCAGGTATTCCTTAAAGAGGTGGGGACCATAGTGGACCATAGTTATATTTAAGATACAGTTGAAGTCGGAAGTTTACATACACCTTAGCCAAATATATTTAAACTCAGTTTGTCAAAAGTTTAAATGCACATAATTAGTATTTGGTAGCATTGCCTTTAAATTGTTTAACTTTGGTCAAACGTTTCAGGTAGCCTTCCACAAGCTTCCCACAATAAGTTGAGTGAATTTTGGCCCATTCCTCCTGACAGAGCTGGTGTAACTGAGTCAGGTTTGTAGGCCTACTTGCTCGCACACGCCTTTTCAGTTCTGCCCACAAATGTTCTATAGGATTGAGGTCAGGGCTTTGTGATGGCCACTCCAATACCTTGACTTTGTTGTCCTTAAGCCATTTTGCCACAACTTTGGAAGTATGCTTGGGGTCATTGTCCATTTGGAAGACCAATTTGCGACCAAGCTTTAACTTCCTGACTGATGTCTTGAGATGTTGCTTCAATATATCCACATCATTTTCCTTCCTCATGACGCCATCTATTTTGTGAAGTGCACCAGTTCCTCCTGCAGCAAAGCACCCCCACAGCATGATGCTGCCACCCCCGTGCTTCACGGTTGGGATGGTGTTCTTAGGCTTGCAAGCCTTCCCCTTTTTCCTCCAAACATAACGATGGTCATTATGGCCAAACAGTTCTATTTTTGTTTCATCAGACCAGAGGACATTTCTCCAACAAGTACGATCTTTGTCCCCATGTGCAGTTGCAAACCGTAGTCTGGCTTTTGTATGGCGGTTTTAGAGCAGTGGCTTCTTCCTTGCTGAGCGGCATTTCAGGTTATGTCGATATAGGACTCGTTTTTACTGTGGATATATAAACTTTTGTACCTGTTTCTTCCAGCATCTTCACAAGGTCCTTTGCTGTTGTTCTGGGATTGATTTGCACTTTTCGCACCAAAGTACGTTCATCTCTAGGAGACAGAACGCGTCTCCTTCCTGAGCGGTATGACGGCTGCGTGGTCCCATGGTGTTTATACTTGCGTACTATTGTTTGTACAGATGAACGTGGTACCTTCAGGCATTTGGAAATTGCTCCCAAGGATGAACCAGACTTGATTTTCCCATGATGTCAAGCAAAGAGGCACTGAGTTTGAAGGTAGGCCTTGAAATACATCCACAGGTACACCTCCAATTGACTCAAATGATGTAAATTAGCCTATCAGAAGCTTCTAAAGCATCATTTTCTGGAATATTCCAAGCTGTTTAGTGTATGTAAACTTCTGACCCACTGGAATTGTTTTACAGTGAATTATAAGTGAAATAATCTGTCTGTAAACAATTGTTGGAAAAATTACTTGTGTCATGCACAAAGTAGATGTCCTAACCGACAAGAAGTTTGTGGAGTGGTTGAAAAACGAGTTTTAATGACTCCAACCTAAGTGTATGTAAACTTCCGACTTCAACTGTATATTGGCATAACAGAACAGATTAGATAAACTGGAATGACACTGTGACGCGTACTGAGTATACGAAGTGATGATGAGGTGCAGGTGCGCTGGAGGTGATTAGGGTGCGTTGGGTTTCCATTCCGGTGTTGCTGAGGTGTTGCGCTCAGACCGGTGGCTCAGTAGACCGGCGAATCAGAGCGCCCGGGGGGGAGCAATGGGAGGAGACGTGACAGACACTCCCACTTGTCACGGTTTCACACAAAGAGCAAACCATGCCCCAGAATATTCTGAGTGGCCACCTCTACATTTTAATTATCACTAAAAGATGAAATAACCCTTTTCTGAACTGCAAAGAACCATTGAAGGGCTCAAATGGTTATTTGAGTCATTATGGTTCCACATAGAACCATCACCCTTACCAAAGATCCCTTGAGGAACCCTCTTTTCTAAGTGTGTACAAAACTATCCTCAACGAAAGGTGGCTATCAAGGATGGGAGGACACAATTCCGTTCGCCTAACGAATTGACACTCTCCTCGATCACTTATTGGTTTCCGGGTCACGGAGGAGGGAGGACGGAGGAGTCGAGGAGAGGACAGTCTTTTCCCCAAATGAGAATCTCCCAATGAGCCTCCATTTGCTTGTGCATGCTGCCTTGGTTTGAGAGAAAAAGGCTAATTGAATGATTGATGCATTGTTCTCATTGACTGTTCCTTTAAATCCTGTTTGAAAAGTACAGGTAAGAGGGAAGTTTGCCATGTAGCTGTGGTCTAACGTTGTAAATTGTTGACTTAAGTTTGAGATAAAAAAAAAATATATGTAACATTGAGAAGTTAAATGACTGTTTAGTTAGTGCTTCCCTCGACCATGCACCAGAACCTGTGTTTTGTTTTGCTTGGTTAAATCATTGTGTTACCTTTGTCCTCCTTTTTGGCCAAGCTTAAAAGAAAACCTCAGTAATTCAGTTTGCATTGACTATTGTGGAGGAGGAAATAAAACTGGTGAAGTTGAAGTCTGGGAATGCATTATTCTGCCACTCAAACCCAAACTAAGAACCTGTTTGTAATGTGTTAGGCAGAACTCCTAATGCTCTTGTTTAAACAAGGGGTGGTTGACTTTGGCAGTTCGACACATATTCCACTTTCTCACTTCTCTTGCGGTTTTCTTGATTTATGCCATGTTCCTGATATTGCACAGCCTTAGCCAATGTAGACCCACCCTCTTTAAACGTGTACTATTGTGTACTAAAGGATGAAAGTTTGTCATCGTGTCAAAAGTCTACACGGCTGAAGAGGGCTGAGCTGAGCTGCCTGCCAAGGATTGTTACACTCCTGGACACACACACAC
The DNA here is from genome assembly GCF_964263955.1 of Coregonus lavaretus. Lineage (NCBI taxonomy): Eukaryota > Metazoa > Chordata > Actinopteri > Salmoniformes > Salmonidae > Coregonus > Coregonus lavaretus. The sequence goes on from NC_140012.1 coordinate 39,606,336, forward strand.
ACACACACACACACACACACACACACACACACACACACACACACACCTGTGTAGTTTGAGTATTCCATGAATCCAAAGGGGTTATTGAAGTGAGCTAGCCTGTTCCACTCTGGCACATTGAGTAGTCCACTGTGGAGGTACAACTGGATGTCTGGTATAAAGGCCTGCTTGAAGCCTGGGTCCTTGGAGTTCCTCAGAGACTGGGGACAGGCCTGACACACACACACACACACAAAAGCACACACACAGTTTATATGGGATGTTTGTTAATATTTGCAAATCCTTGACCAGTGACTGTCTAAAACACAGGCTTACCGTCTGTCTCGGTTGCTTGTCCCGGATGTAAACATCCTCAAAATCCCAGTCGGGATATTGCTTGAAGTCCTTTTTTTGCAGGGGGAGCATGGGGGTCTCCTTGTGTGCAGACCCGGGTCCACCTGTTAATCCATTTGTCTCTTTTACAGTCTGTTTTAAAGTTGTTGGGTCAGTCGTCACGGAATTACTTTTTTCTTTGGTTGTGATTGCTGTCCAATTACCAGCTGCAGTTTTCTCTGATATATTAATATTTAAGTCCACATTGGAGACGTAGTAGATGTTTTTCAACCTTGTGTACCAGCTCCCCCTTTCAGATTTGTCGTAGACAGCCACAACGTCTCCATCGTCATAGTAACGGATCCTGGACCCAAGAATGATAGAAATACACAATGTGTGTTTAATGGATCATTTAAAGATGTTCTTATTTACTTTTGATGATTTGAGATTGGTAGAGAGCTTATACTTCATATGGCCAAAAACATCTGTTGTATTTTTACTATAACTTCGCAGAGATGCCCTCCCCTAGGAAGTAGCTGTAGTTTTTGAAAATTGCTGAATAAAGAAAATCATAGATGACATCATATGGGGTTTTGTTATCTTTTTTTAATACATAACTGTCACGACTTCCGCCAAGGCTGCCTCCCCTCCTTGTTCGGGCAGGCTTCGGCGTTCGTCATCACCGGCTTACTAGCCACTGCCGCTCCATATATCATCATTCCATTTGTCTTGTCTTGTCAATTACACACACCTGGTTCATATCCCCTCATTAGTACGTGTATAAGTGTTCCCTCTGCCCCCTTGTCCTTGTGAGTGATTGTTTTATGTGAAGATGAGTGTAGCTCGGTTGAGCTACCCGTACTTTGTATTGCCGGGGTTATTTCTCCCTGTGTGCCTGTATTGTGTTCCAGTGCGCCTGTATTACGCCCTGTGCTGTTGACACTATCCAGCGTAACTGTATACTACGGAATAAACTCTGTATTCGGTGATTTACCCTCCTGCGGCTGCCTCCTTTAAATCACACTCTCACAATAACATCTTTGTTTGTTCTTTTCACTTATACAGACACCTATACAGTGCCTTGCAAAATTATTCATCCCCCTTGGCGTTTTTCCTATTTTGTTGCATTACAACCTGTAATTTAAATGGATTTTTATTTGGATTTCATGTAATGCACATAAACAAAATAGTCCAAATTGGTGAAGTGAAATGAAAAAAGAAATTCTAAAAAAGAAAGAACGGAAAAGTGGTGCGTGCACATGTATTCACCCCCTTTGCTATGAAGCCCCTAAATAAGATCTGGTGCAACCAATTACCTTCAGAAGTCACACAATCAGTTAAATAAAGTCCACCTGTGTGCAATCTAAGTGTCATATGATCTGTCTCAGTATATATACACCTGTTCTGAAAGGCCCCAGAGTCTGCAACACCACTAAGCAAGGGGCACCACCAAGCAAGCGGCACCATGAAGACCAAGGAGCGCTCCAAACAGGTCAGGGACAAAGTTGTGGAGAAGTACAGATCAGGGTTGGGTTATAAAAAAATATCAGAAACGATGAATATCCCACGGAGCGCCATTAAATCCATTATTAAAAAAATTGAAAGAATGTGGCACCACAACAAACCTGCCAAGAGAGGGCCGCCCACCAAAATTCATGGCCCAAGCAAGGAGGGCATTAATCAGAGAGGCAACAAAGAGACCAAAGATAACCCTGAAGGAGCTGCAATGCTCCACAGCGGAGATTGGAGTATCTGTCCATAGGACCACTTTAAGCCGTACACTCCACAGAGCTGGGCTTTACGGAAGAGTGGCCAGAAAATAGCCATTGCTTAAAGAAAAAAATAAGCAAACACGTTTGGTGTTTGCCAAAAGGCATGTGGGAGACTCCCCAAACATATGGAAAAAGGTACTCTGGTCAGATGAGACTAAAACTGAGCTTTTTGGCCATCAAGGAAAACGCTAGGTCTGGCGCAAACCCACCTCTATTCACCCTGAGAACACCATCCCCACAGTGAAGCATGGTGGTGGCAGCATCATGCTGTGGGGATGTTTTTCCATCGGCAGGGACTAGGAAACTGGTCAGAATTGAAGGAATGATGGATGGCGCTAAATACAGAGAAATTCTTAAGGGAAACCTCTTTCAGTCTTCCAGAGATTTGAGACTGGGATGGAGGTTCACCTTCCAGCAGGACAATGACCCTAAGCATACTGCTAAAGCAACACTCAAGTGGTTTAAGGGGAAACATTTAAATGTCTTGGAATGGCCTAGTCAAAGCCCAGACCTCAATCCAATTGAGAATCTGTGGTATGACTTAAAGATTGCTGTACACCAGCGGAACCCATCCAACTTGAAGGAGCTGGAGCAGTTTTGCCTTGAAGAATGGACAAAAATCCCAGTGGCTAGATGTTCCAAGTTTATGGAGACATACCCCAAGATACTTGCAGCTGTAATTGCTTTGAAGGGTGGCTCTACAAAGGGGGGGGGGGGGGTGGGGGGTTAATAGTTATGCACGCTCAAGTTCTGTTTTTGTGTCTTATTTATAAAAAGTATTTTGCATCTTCAAAGTGGTAGGCATGTTGTGTAAATCAAATGATACAAACCCCCCAAAAAATCAATTTTAATTCCAGGTTGTAAGGCAACAAAATAGGAAAAAATGCCAATGGGGGTGAATACTTTGGCAAGCCACTTTACATCCAGCACCATACCAGTGTCTGTATAAGTGGGGAAAAAACAAGGATGTTCTGTATTAAAAAAGATAAGAAAACCCCCTATGATGTCATCAATGATTTTGTTATATGACGTCAAAAAGTGGTGAAGTGTCCCTTTTAACTGGCCAATTTCAACAAGCTACAGATTATGGGGAAAATCCTAATTTCCACTGAAGTGGAATTTTCACTAAGTCATGCATTGATTTCAGTGGGAGACTAAGTGAAAATTTGACTTAAGTGGAATCTAGGATTCACCCCTATAGGATTCATACATACAATAATTATAAACAAAAAAACTGCACTTCAATGTTCTTTTGTTAGTTAAAAATATATATATTTTCAGATAAAAACCAATTTCCCTTCCACTTCACAATGCTACCACTTTTCAATAATGAGAACTTTTGGGGCGTTTTGATCAAAAGTTAATTATTAATATCCTTTTCTGTAACACTTGACATCACTGCCTTTATTACTATGTAAGTATAAATGTAATTACAGTGTAAAAGTATTGTAATTAATTATTTTTACACTATAAGTACATTGTAAGGTTAGGGTTACTTCAAGTAGTTTACAGTGCAATCCCTTATGAAAAAACAATTGTAGTCAGAGTGCAGTATAACTGCAGTACACTGCTGTATAACGGCAGTTAGAGTGCAAAATAACTGCATTATGCTGCAAATACTGCATCCAAAATAACACTTTTTTGATGCAGTAATTTTGCAGTTTGACTGCAGTTACAGTGCAATTACTGTATCCAAACTACCACAGTCCACTGCAGTTACTGCACTTTTACTGCAGTTTCAAAACTGCAATCTTTTTTTGTAAGGCATTACAGTGTAAGACTGAATAGTGTGTGTGTGAATAAATACATTTAATACACGGTAATAAGTGCACTGTAATGTAAACTGTTTTCTTAACATGTATTTGTTCAAATGCCTGCAAGATGCACCAAATGCAACAATTGCAACAAGAAAATATATATTTTAGTTTTCTATTCTTGTTGTGAATGTTCCCCACAATTTTAAATCCTAACGGCTGAATACCGTCCTTTGACTCACTAAACAATTTCAAATATGTTGCCATTTGTTGGTGCAGAATACATACCCGATGCTGTGTTCGGAGATATGTCCATACAGAAGCACATAGATCAGTGCGCACACGGCGACCACCAGCGCCAAGGGTAAAACTCCCCAGAACCGGGCTGTCATTTCCAACAGAGAGAAAGAGGATCTACCTAGGTACACTGAAGACGGACTATAACAATATTTTCAAAGAAGTATTTGGTCGTTGTGGGATGCACTGAACTGTTTTGCCTCTCTCCTGCCTTTTTGGCCACTTGCCAGGTTTCACAGGCGTGCCTGTCATGGACCATGGTGTGTAACGATGATAAAGAAAATAGGTTGGTTGATACACCTTTGTAATTTTACCTCTCAATCACTACTGTACTTCCGACACCCCAAAGAGCGGTTCTCAAATTAAAGTTAAAGTAATCTTTATTCATCCTTAATAATAATGTTTCGCAGTATTTAAAACCTTTATGGCTTTCAAAAGCAAAACAAAACACATTACAAAAAGCAAAGCACAATATAATGAATATAGGCGCGGCAGACGGTTTGATTGGGATTAGGCTACTGTGTGACTAACTAACTAATAAACAGTGGTGGAAAAAGTACCCAATTGTCATACTTGAGTAAAAGTAAAGATACCTTAACCAGTTTCAAACTTAGTGTAAAAAGTATGCAGTATAAATGCAGTAAGTATGCAACTCTGCCACAGCTTTGATTTCTGTCTGTAAATGAAAAGGGCTCTACATATAAAATGTGTTATTATTATTATTATTATTATTATAGGCATTTAGTCACAGATGACATTGCCAGCCACACGTGCACACACAGGGGAGAAGACAAAATCCAGAATTGACACAATGATGACGCCATTACTTGTATCAAATACACAGTGTTTATTGCTTTGAATGGTATATAAAAGTAATAAACAGCAGAAGCCATATTGGAGTATCTAATGTACATGTTTGTGTTCGCGCCAATGATGTGTTTATTTAAACACAGGGGTCTAGAGGGAGAGGGTGAGAGAAGGATACAGCCGAGGGAAGGTAGGGAATAGCTGAAAGGAGGAAGGTACGTTCAGATAAGTGTTTGTTGTGAGGCTTGCTGAAACTGTTGGCTTTCATGGGTGTGTACGGTATAAGAACATCTTAGATCGTATCAGACCAATCAAATCACTCAGGTCCAACTATCCAAAGCCTGATTAGCTATCGCCTCAGAATCTTTAGAGAAGAGTACGTGCCTCAAAATAGAGCGGACCATTGAAACAACACCCCCTTTGAAACCCAGGGGACCATGTGAATGCACCTTAATCTTGATTGTCGGTTTTATGTGGGATTAACATAGAGTAGAGTTTGGGGAAAGTAGTAGACTAGGGGTTTAGATGGAGTAGAGTCTGAGTTGCTCCTCCACGTCTCCCTCTGACACCTCCCCAAACGTCTCCTGGTTCTCCTTCAGCAGCTGGAAGATGGCTGCCAGCTGCTCCTGTTGCACCCTTGGAAAAACACACAGGTAAACAAATCTGAGTCTCCACTCTGCTGCCCTCACCTGGCCAATGATAGAGATAGAGCCCAGAGCGACAGAGGCTGGTTTTTAAACATTTACGTCATTTAGCAGACGCTCTTATTCAGAGCGACTTAAACAAACTCTAGTCTACATACATGCACAGATGGTTAACGACAAGTGGTTCATGATAAAAATTCTGAACCTAGGTCAGCAAAGCTAGATGACGGTACAGCCCAGATAGAAAAAGCTATACGGACACTCCTTATCTGCAAACCAACATTTAATTTCAGAATTGGTTAAAATTAGGTTAAGGTTATGTTTTGGATTTTGGTTGTTCGTTTTGCAGGTCATCAGTGTCTTTATAGTCTCTCCCAACCCAGCTAAGAAACACAGAACAGTGAATATGGTGTGAGCAAAATCTGGCCTGCGGTCTGAGGTGATCACTAGAGACACACAGGTGACAGTTAAGTCCCAATCAACCCCTTGGAAAGTAATAAAGGGAATATTTTATTTTTTAAAGGGTATGTGTGTATATATATATATATATATATATATATATGTATGTATATGCATATATGTATGTATGTATGTATGTATGTATGTATGTATGTATATATATATATATATATATATATGCGAGAGAAAAAAAGCATATGGGGGATTGGAAGTGATGCAGACAATTACATTGATGGAACCTACAATCTATCTGCAATATTAAAGCTGATCTACCCCCTATAAAAAAAAATAAGAAAAAAACAACAACAAAAAAACAATCAACACCTTACCTACCACTGAGAAACACCTGATTTGTACTCAACACCTGGGAACCATGGCAACGGCCTCAGGGGAGCTGGGGGGATGGAGCAGGGAAGAGGAAGAGGAGGAGGAGGGGGGCTGCATCCATGTGGTGTTGGTTTGAGGAGCATGAAGGACATGGGTATATGGGACGGGGGCAGGGGACTAGATGGTAGGTCACTAGATGGTAGGTCACTAGATGGTAGGTCACTAGATGGTAGGACACTAGATGGTAGGTCACTAGATGGTAGGTCACTAGATGGTAGGTCACTAGATGTCCATGCTAGAAAAGACAATGGGCTTCAAAACGGAATACCTTTGAAAATACCTTTGCTTTTTGGTGTCAGTTTAGATTAGATTAAGTTTCAAAATCACATCGGAGGTTAGAGTTTAAGCACATCCATCCGTCCTAGCATGGTCAGGCAATGACGTCGCTAATGAATTAGGGCAAATGATTTGTTCATACTTTACCATGCTTTTACTACAACCCCTGTCTGTCTGCATGTCTGTCGGTCTGTCCGAGGGTCTTACAGAGAGGTAAAGTCAGTGGTGAACTCTACCCTGCAGAAATAAACAGCAGGACACAGATGTTACAGACAGACACCATGCCTGGGTGGGTCTCTGAATAGGAAGCCTGGGTTTCTGCTGGAGTAAAACACTGATCCAAGGTCTGATTTGTGTTTCTCCCACAACTCGTGGGGGGGGTTTCTTTCTTTCTTTCTTTCTGATCCCTGGTCAGTCCTAAGTCCCCAGTGGTGCCGTGGATAGAAGCAACTGCTAAGCAAAGTCACCTCACAGAGACAACACTCACTGACACACACTGACGCTTGGAGAGAGGGAGAGGGGCTGTAAGGTAGAAGAGGACACTGGACAGGAGAGGGTTAAACTGAGTTGGAAAGACTATTTACAGTGACCGTGTCCGAAATCTGTCTTGCCTACTAAATCTGAAAACTACATACTGTGTACTAATCGTACTACATAGTATTTAGAACATACTTTTTAGTAAAAATGTATGCAGTAAGCAACAAAGATGAACATTCTAAGCTCATCCATACTGAGAAGGCGTCATGTAATGCATAATCGCGCTAGTTCCCCCGCCACTTGTTCATTTTGGTAGAGCGCATCCCCTATTCTGATAATAAGCTGTTGTCAAACGCACGTGGGTCTCAAAAGACGATTGTCTTCCTCAATAGTGTGAAGCAAATTCTACTAGATGAAAATCTGAAATGAGTATGGCATCCTGGCATTTAAAGTATACTACATTTTCGAAATCTCACATCCTATAAAACTTTATATTTTCGCATACCCAAAAAGCCTACTATTTAGAACGCAAGTATGGGTATTCGGGTACGGCCAGTTACTGCTGGTAAGCAGAGGCACTTAAATAAGTGGAAAGGAGAGGAGAATAGCAGAGGAAGCCACGTCAGAGTATTGAGATGCTGCCCAGTCCAGCACTGACCTCTGTTCCTCCTCCAGCTCCTCTTTGGTTATCATCTTCTTCATCTGGCTGGTCCGGGGGGCGTATTTCATGGGCGCATGTTCTGCGTCCACTTCTTCCATATCTGCTGAGAGAAAAATAATCAGTTGGTGCTGTTGGAATCACAGTGGTCAGTCACCAGCCCTACTCCTGGAGAGCTACATGTTATGCAGGCTTTTATTCCAGCCAACACTAACACACCTGACTCTACTGATCAACTGATCACCAAGGCCTTGATTAGCTGAAATCAGGTGTGTTTTTGCTAGGCTGAAACAAAAGCTGGCACATTGTGTAGGTCAATGGCACCGAAGTTGGTGGCCACTGCTCCATCCACAGTGATTAAAGCATTACATTCTGACCAGACCGCTTGCACGTGCGCCATCGCGTGCATGTTGATTTTGTCCACAAACACCAGACGCGATCAGGACACGCAGGTTGAAATATCAAAACGAACTCTGAACCAACTATATTAATTTGGGGACAGGTCGAAAAGCATTAAACATTTATGTCAATTTAGCTAGATAGCTTGCTGTTGCTAGCTAATTTGTCCTGGGATATAAACATTGGGTTGTTATTTTACCTGAAATGCACAAGGTCCTCTACTCCGACAATTAATCCACAGATAAAAGGGTAAACCGAGTTTGTTTCTAGTAATCTCTCCTCCTTCAGGCTTCTTCTTCTTTGGACTTTATATGGCGGTTGGCAACCAACTTTAAGGTGCATTACCACCACCAACTGGACTGGAGTGTGGACCTCAGTTCATCTTTCAATCACCCACGTGGGTATATGCTCCTAAAAACCAGTGAGGAGATGGGAGAGGCGGGACTTGCAGCGCGTCAAGTGTCACAAATAGAACCAAGTTCTATTATAGTGCCTGGCTACGCAAACGCTCGTTGACGCACGCGAGCAGTTTGGATGAAATGATTGAATAACATGTATGTGTAGATTTATTTTGCAACGCTCGCGCACGCGACGCGAGCGGTGTGGTCAGCATGTTAGCTTACTCACAGTTGCTGTCCTCCGGGCTCTCTGTGGCGCCCCCTGTCTGTTGGTGGGAGAAAGGACACAGTAATGACCACCCCTCAGGGAACTGTAGGTGACCAAAGTCTCTTCCTTGAATGTCCACCGCCGCTGAGGCAGGGTTTGAGGTCCAGCACTGTTGGTCAGACTGTCAGAGATTAAGAGAGAGAGGAAGAGAGACAGAGAGAGATGGAAGAGAGACAGAGAGAGAGGAAGAGAGACAGAGAGAGAAGAAGAGAGACAGAGAGAGATGGAAGAGAGACAGAGAGAGAGGAAGAGAGACAGAGAGAAAAGAAGAGAGACAGAGAGAGATGGAAGAGAGACAGAGAGAGAGGAAGAGAGACAGAGAGAGAAAAAGAGAGACAGAGGGGAAGAGAGAGAAAAAGAGAGACAGAGAGAGATCGAAGAGAGACAGAGAGAGAGGAAGAGAGACAGAGAGAGATCGAAGAGAGACAGAGAGAGATTGAAGAGAGACAGAGAGAGATCGAAGAGAGACAGAGAGAGATGGAAGAGAGACAGAGAGAGATCGAAGAGAGACAGAGAGAGATGGAAGAGAGACAGAGAGAGATGGAAGAGAGACAGAGAGAGATGGAAGAGAGACAGAGAGAGAGGAAGAGAGACAGAGAGAGATGGAAGAGAGACAGAGAGAGAGGAAGAGAGACAGCGAGAGATGGAAGAGAGACAGAGAGAGAGGAAGAGAGACAGAGAGAGATGGAAGGAGAAAGTGAGGTTGAGAAACATTGGACTCCGGGCCGGCTCCAGGCACAAGCAGCATAAGTGGTCGCTTACGGAAATGTGTTATAAAATTGCAAAGATTTATCTCCGCCCAATGGCAAAATGTGTAGAACTGCAGAAAACTTGCTTTAAAACTGCTACATTTTCTCTAAGCCCCATGGCAAAATGTGTCAAATTGCAGGAAATGTACTTTAAAACGTATGTTTTTCTCTGCCATAGAGTGGAGCCACCATAGAATTAGGAATTAGAATACTAGCATGGACATGAACCTTCTTATGATGGGATAAAGGTCAGCCATTTCGGTCAAGGAGTTGGTCAACCATGATTTGCTAGTGCTTTGATAAGACGCTTATAAGTAATCCCGCTATGCCCTCCGACGAACCATCAAACAGGCAAAGAGTCAGTACAGGACTAAGATTGAATCGTACTACACCGGCTCTGACGCTCGTCGGATGTGGCAGGGCTTGAAAACTATTACAGACTACAAAGGGAAGCACAGCCGCGAGCTGCCCAGTGACACAAGACTTCCAGACGAGCTAAACCACTTCTATGCTCACTTCGAGGCATGCAACATTGAAGCATGCATGTGAGCACCAGCTGTTCCGGATGACTATGTGATCACGCTCTCCGTAGCCGATGTGAGTAAGACTTTTAAGCAGGTCAACATTCACAAGGCCGCAGGGCCAGACGGATTACCAGGACGTGTACTCCGAGCATGTGCTGACCAACTGGCAAGTGTCTTCACTGACATTTTCAACATGTCCCTGACTTAGTCTGTAATACCAACATGTTTCAAGCAGACCACCATAGTCCCCGTGCCCAAGGACACTAAGATAACCTGCCTAAATGACTACCGACCCGTAGCACTGACGTCTGTAGCCATGAAGTGCTTTGAATGGCTGGTCATGGCTCACATCAACACCATTATCCCAGAAACCCTAGACCCACTCCAATTAGCATACCGCCGCAACAGATCCACAGATGATGCAATCTCTATTGCACTCCACACTGCCCTTTCCCACCTGGACAATAAGAACACCTACGTGAGAGTGCTATTCATTGACTACAGCTCAGCATTCAACCCCATAGTGCCCTCAAAGCTCATCACTAAGCTAAGGATCCTGGGACTAAACACCTCCCTCTGCAACTGGATCCTGGACTTCCTGACGGGCCGCCCCAGGTGGTAAGGGTAGGTAACAACACATCTGCCACACTGATCCTCAACATGGGGGCCCCTCAGGGGTGCATGCTCAGTCCCCTCCTGTACTCCCTGTTCACCCATGACTGCATGGCCAGGCACGATTCCAACACCATCATTAAGTTTGCCGACGACACAACAGTGGTAGGCCTGATCACCGACAATAGGGAGGAGGTCAGAGACCTGGCCGTGTGGTGCCAGGATAACAACCTCTCCCTTAACGTGACCAAGACAAAGGAGATGATTGTGGACTACAGGAAAAAAAAGAGGACTGAGCATGCCCCCATTCTCATCAACGGAGCTGTAGTGGAACAGGTTAAGAGCTTCAAGTTCCTTGGTGTCCACATCACCAACGAACTATCATGGTCCAAACACACCAAGACAGTCGTGAAGAGGGCACAACAAAGCCTATTCCCCCTCAGGAGACTGAAAAGATTTGGCATGGGTCCTCAGATCCTCAAAAAATTATACAGCTGCACCATCGAGAGCGTCCTGATTGGTTGGGCCTGGTACACTGCCTGGTATGGCAACTGCTCTGCCTCCGACCACAAGGCACTACCTGAGGGTAGTGTGTACGGCCCAGTACATTACTGGGGCCAAGCTTCCTGCCATCCAGGACCTCTATACCAGGCGGTGTCAGAGGAAGGCCCTCAAAATGGTCAAAGACTCCAGCCACCCTAGTCATAGACTGTTCTCTCTGCTACCGCATGGCAAGCGGTACCGGAGTGCCAAGTTTAGGTCCAAAAGACTTCTCAACAGCTTCTACCCCCAAGGCATAAGACTCCTGAAAAGCTAATCATGGCTACTCAAACTATTTGCACTGCCCTTTTTACGCTGCTGCTACTCTGTTAATTATTTATGCATAGTGATTTTAACTCTACCCACATGTACATATTACCTCAACTAGCCGGTGCCCCCGCACATTGACACTGCACCGGTACCCCCCTGTACAGTGAAGGAAAAAAGTATTTGATCCCCTGCTGATTTTGTACGTTTGCCCACTGACAAAGAAATGATCAGTCTATAATTGTAATGGTAGGTTTATTTGAACAGTGAGAGACAGAATAACAACAACAAAATCCAGAAAAACGCATGTCAAAAATGTTAGAAATTGATTTGCATTTTAATGAGGGAAATAAGTATTTGACCCCCTCTCAATCAGAAAGATTTCTGGCTCCCAGGTGTCTTTTATACAGGTAACGAGCTGAGATTAGGAGCACACTCTTAAAGGGAGTGCTCCTAATCTCAGCATGTTACCTGTATAAAAGACACCTGTCCACAGAAGCAATCAATCAATCAGATTCCAAACTCTCCACCATGGCCAAGACCAAAGAGCTCTCCAAGGATGTCAGGGACAAGATTGTAGACCTACACAAGGCTGGAATGGGCTACAAGACCATCGCCAAGCAGCTTGGTGAGAAGGTGACAACAGTTGGTGCGATTATTCGCAAATGGAAGAAACACAAAATAACTGTCAATCTCCCTCATCCTGGGGCTCCATGCAAGATCTCACCTCGTGGAGTTGCAATGATCATGAGAACGGTGAGGAATCAGCCCAGAACTACACAGGAGGATCTTGTCAATGATCTCAAGGCAGCTGGGACCATAGTCACCAAGAAAACAATTGGTAACACACTTCGCCGTGAAGGACTGAAATCCTGCAGCGCCCGCAAGGTCCCCCTACTCAAGAAAGCACATATACAGGCCCGTCTGAAGTTTGCCAATGAACATCTGAATGATTCAGAGGAGAACTGGGTGAAAGTGTTGTGGTCAGATGAGACCAAAATCCAGCTCTTTGGCATCAACTCAACTCGCCGTGTTTGGAGGAGGAGGAATGCTGCCTATGACCCCAAGAACACCATCCACACCGTCAAACATGGAGGTGGAAACATTATGCTTTGGGGGTGTTTTTCTGCTAAGGGGACAGGACAACTTCACCGCATCAAAGGGACGATGGACGGGGCCATGTACCGTCAAATCTTGGGTGAGAACCTCCTTCCCTCAGCCAGGGCATTGAAAATTGGTCATGGATGGGTATTCCAGCATGACAATGACCCAAAACACACGGCCAAGGCAATAAAGGAGTGGCTCAAGAAGAAGCACATTAAGGTCCTGGAGTGGCCTAGCCAGTCTCCAGACCTTAATCCCATAGAAAATCTGTGGAGGGAGCTGAAGGTTTGAGTTGCCAAACATCAGCCTCGAAGCCTTAATGACTTGGAGAAGATCTGCAAAGAGGAGTGGGACAAGATCCCTCCTGAGATGTGTGCAAACCTGGTGGCCAACTACAAGAAACGTCTTTTTTTTTAACTTCTGCTCTTTTTTTGTCAACACTTTTTTGTTGTTGTTTTATTTTACTTTTTTTATTAAAAAAATAAATGCATTGTTGGTTAGGGGCTGTAAGTAAGCATTTCACTGTAATGTCTACACCTGTTGTATTCGGCGCATGTGGCCAATAAAATTTGATTTGATATTGTGTAAAATAATGAATTTGAAGAATTTATCTGCACTGTATGTTTGTTAACTAGCTAGCCAGACAGGAATGATTTATAGGAATGATTCAATAAATGTTTTAAATTAACTGCCAATATGCCAACATTCCATTCAAACAATGCAGTCAATCCACAGCCCTACACTGACTGAAATCAGTTGATGATAGGACATAGACAAGTTGTATATTCCACAAGTGCTGAATTAGCGTCATATAATAGCACTCACAGCTTTCCAAAAAACTCAAATTGAGACATTTATGGTATGTTAACATATATTTTAGAGGCTATTTATACAGACATTTTGTATAAAACCCACTCAAACTGTACTTATAATTATGACAATATTTTAGGTTGACAATTTTATTACACCATTTCTGATATATCACATCTTACTAAAATCAGGATTATGCCTCTACTGCCATTCATTCCAAGTAGACTGGTTTGGATTTCTCCCTGACCAATATGGCTGGCATTTTCACACCATTCTGGAACTTTGAGGGTTTATGACATAGCCCCTCTAGTAATTTAATTCATTGGTTGCACGTTGCATCAAAATATTGTTTTGAACATTCGTTTTAGGACTGATGCTCAACTGAGCATTCTATTCAATGCATCCTCATTGGGCGCTGATTAAGATTTGGTCTAAAGTGTATTACTGTGGCTTGAAAACACACTTACCTTCTATTTTTTTTAAGGGGTTGTAACTTAATATTAGGAAGGTGTTCCTAATGTTTTGTATGTAAAGTGTATGTGATCATATACAAATCCTGTTTTTTTCTGCATAGAAAAGTCTTGGGCGGGCTGCCTAAGTGTTATTTCGAGCTACCTATGTCCCCAAAAATTATTTTTTTAAATCAAAAATTGGAATGGAAAAACATTTTCAGTTTAAACTTAAACGACTAAAACCAGATAAAAAGTATGTAGAGATAACAATCAACAAAATAAAAGCTAGAAAGTCAGAGAATCTAAAATTTAAAAAATGATGCATTCAGGAGTATTTTTGGCATGGCATGGGGCCTCCATTGATTTTGTTATAATGTCTGCTCTCTCCTCGTCTGACCATGTGTTCTCGCATACCCCGAGAGCATCTGGTCAGAGGGGTGGTGGCACAGGAATCCTCATCTCTCCCAAGTGGTCATTCTCAATTTTTCCCCTAACCCATCTGTCTATCTCCTCATTTGAATTCCATGCTGTCACAGTCACTAGCCCATTTAAGCTTAATATCCTTGTCATCTATCGCCCTCCAGGTTCCCTTGGAGAGTTCATCAATGAGCTTGACGCCTTGATAAGTTCCTTTCCTGAGGATGGCTCACCCCTCACAGTTTTGGGGGATTTCAACCTCCCTACGTCTATATTTGACTCATTTCTCTCTGCCTCCTTCTTTCCACTCCTCTCCTCTTTTGACCTCACCCTCTCACCGTCCCCCCCTACTCACAAGGCAGGCAATACGCTTGACCTCATCTTTACTAGATGCTGCTCTTCTACTAATCTCACTGCAACTCCCCTCCATGTCTCCGACCACTACTTTGTTTCCTTTTCTCTCTCGCTCTCCTCCAACACTACTCACTCTGCCCCTACACAGATGGTAATGCGCCGCCGCAACCTTCGCTCTCTCTCTCCCACTACTCTCTCCTCTTCCATCCTATCATCTCTTCCCTCTGCTCAATCCTTCTCCCTCCAATCTCCTGATTCTGCCTCCTCAACCCTCCTCTCCTCCCTTTCTGCATCCTTTGACTCTCTGTGTCCCCTATCCTCCCGGCCGGCTCGGTCCTCCCCTCCAGCTCCGTGGCTTGATGACTCATTGCGAGCTCACAGAACAGAGCTCCGGGCAGCGGAGCGGAAATGGAAGAAAACTAAACTCCCTGCCGACCTGGCATCTTTTCACTCCCTCCTCTCTACATTTTCTTCATCTGTTTCTGCTGCTAAGGCCACTTTCTACCACTCTAAATTCCAAGCATCTGCCTCTAACCCTAGGAAGCTCTTTGCCACATTCTCCTCCCTGCTGAATCCTCCCCCCCCCCCCCCCCCTCCTCTCTCTCTGTGGATGACTTCGACAACCTGCCCGCTTGACCCCATCCCCTCCTCTCTTCTCCAGACCATCTCCGGTGACCTTCTCCCCTACCTCACCTCGCTGATCAACTCATCCTTGACCGCTGGCTATGTCCCTTCCGTCTTCAAGAGAGCGAGAGTTGCACCCCTTCTCAAAAAACCAACACTCGATCCCACTGATGTCAACAACTACAGACCAGTATCCCTTCTTTCTTTTCTTTCCAAAACTATTGAGCGTGCCGTCTTTAGCCAACTCTCTTGCTATCTCTCTCAGAATGACCTTCTTGATCCAAACCAGTCAGGTTTCAGGACTGGTCATTCAACTGAGACTGCTCTTCTCTGTGTCACGGAGGCTCTCCGCACTGCTAAAGCTAACTCTCTCTCCTCTGCTCTTGTCCTTCTAGACCTGTCTGCTGCCTTTGATACTGTGAACCATCAGATCCTCCTCTCCACCCTCTCCGAGCTGGGCATCTCCGGCGCGGCTCACTCCTGGATTGCGTCCTACCTGACCGGTCGCTCCTACCAAGTGGCGTGGCGAGAAGCTGCCTCCGCACCACGTGCTCTCACCACTGGTGTCCCCCAGGGCTCAGTTCTAGGCCCTCTCCTATTCTCCCTATACACCAAGTCACTTGGCTCTGTCATATCCTCACATGGCCTCTCCTATCATTGCTACGCTGACGATACACAACTAATCTTCTCCTTTCCCCCTTCTGATAACCAGGTGGCGAATCGCATCTCTGCATGTCTGGCAGACATATCAGTATGGATGACGGATCACCACCTCAAGCTGAACCCTGGCAAGACGGAGCTGCTCTTCCTCCCGGGGAAGGACTGCCCGTTCCATGATCTCGCCATCACGGTTGACAACTCCGTTGTGTCCTCCTCCCAGAGTGAGAAGAGCCTTGGCGTGACCCTGGACAACACCCTGTCGTTCTCCGCTAACATCAAGGCGGTGACCCGATCCTGCAGGTTCATGCTCTACAACATTCGGAGAGTACGACCCTGCCTTACACAGGAAGCGGCACAGGTCCTAATCCAGGCACTTGTCATCTCCCGTCTGGATTACTGCAACTCGCTGTTGGCTGGCCTCCCTGCCTGTGCCATTAAACCCCTACAACTCATCCAGAATGCCGCAGCCCGTCTGGTGTTCAACCTTCCCAAGTTCTCTCACGTCACCCCCCTCCTCCGCACACTCCACTGGCTTCCAGTTGAAGCTCGCATCCGCTACAAGACCATGGTGCTTGCCTATGGAGCAGTGAGGGGAACGGCACCTCCGTACCTTCAGGCTCTGATCAGTCCCTACACCCAAACGAGGGCATTGCGTTCATCCACCTCTGGCCTGCTGGCTCCCCTTCCTCTGCGGAAGCATAGTTCCCGCTCAGCCCAGTCAAAACTGTTCGCTGCTCTGGCACCCCAATGGTGGAACAAGCTCCCTCACGACGCCAGGACAGCGGAGTCACTCACCACCTTCCGGAGACATTTGAAACCCCACCTCTTTAAGGAATACCTGGGATAGGATAAAGTAATCCTTCTACCCCCCCCCCCCCCCCCAAAAAAATAAAAAAATTAAAATAAAATAAATATTGTAAAGTGGTTATCCCACTGGCTATAGGGTGAATGCACCAATTTGTAAGTCGCTCTGGATAAGAGCGTCTGCTAAATGACGTAAATGTGCCCTTGAGCAAGGCACTTAACCCTAATTGCTCCTGTAAGTCGCTCTGGATAAGAGCGTCTGCTAAATGACTAAAATGTAATGTAAATGTAAATGTTTGAGTCACTCGGATAGCATAAATTAGCATTAAAACAAATTTCTCTCTCAGCCTCATGGCAAAATATGTCATGGAAAGAGCATGAGTTCTTAATGTTTGGTATACACAGTGTATATCTCTCTATGCATGGGAATACTTTGGAACAGATTTCCAAAATGTAAATCACTTGGAGCTGATTTGCTGGTTTTTTTACAGTCTTTTATGTCCAACAATAAAATAAAAAATAAACTTTTTTTTTTTTTTGCTCAGAAGACTTCAAATAAAATCACCCGCGTGCCAAATTCGGCCTTCGGGAACCCTGGACTAGACCATCCTATCCTATATGTTGTGCTGCTGAAGTCTTTTCATGCCAGTCAAAGCCTGTGTTGTGTAAATCAATTACATAGCTCATGCTCCCTTTCTCTTTCCGTCTCTCCAAGTTGCTGACAGCCGACTGTTTCTTCTCAGTATCTATGGTGATGGTTCAGCCAGTCAGACACCGTGGACTGGACTGCCACCCTCTGTGCACTTCAGCAAATCATTGAGGCATGCTTGTAGGCTACTTGCAGCAAGGCATGGCTCATTAAATTAGAGGTACTCTACCAGATAAATATGACATTTGTGATGTATTGGCCTCGGCTCTGTAGCCTATCTGTGTGATCATGTAATTTAGTTGGCTGTGCAGCAAATAGGGTCACCTTGGTTCAAAAACTGCCTATCATGCGTCTTACCTGCAATACCTTCCTGACCAAGGTGAGAAACGGTGTATTCTGATAATATATCAATAATATTATAATCAAACATATTAGATAGGCTACTAATACAGAACATTATATTACCATAATGCCAGATTTCATATTTTCCTCGTTCGTGGCATCATGGATCCTAACTTCAGCAGCGTGCAGCCCCTCCTCCCCAACTGTCCTTCTGTCTGCTGCCACCGGGTCCGTTATCTTCCCCACGAATCTGCGTTGACTGTCCTCCTCCGGTTTGTTCGTAGAGGTTAGCCCTGCTACTGTCCCCTGTTGCTCCGTAAGATTTACCGACGGTCCTGTTTTAACTAATCCGGCTTTTACCTCCTCTCTCACAGACTGCGCCAAAGAGCCCTCCTC
Source organism: Coregonus lavaretus (assembly GCF_964263955.1). Classification (NCBI taxonomy): domain Eukaryota; kingdom Metazoa; phylum Chordata; class Actinopteri; order Salmoniformes; family Salmonidae; genus Coregonus; species Coregonus lavaretus. The sequence continues at coordinate 39,624,548 of NC_140012.1, forward strand.
CCTTGAGTGATCTGCTTTGGATGCAGCAGAGCCAGAGGACGAGGCAGAGGCAGTAGTATCGTTGTTACTGAACAATGTAGTCACCAGAATAATAGTAAGAAACGTGAAGAGAATAAGCAATATAAAACTAAATTCCATTGTTGCTGACAGAAAGCGTGTTGACTTTTCAAGTCAGCAAAATATGATATATTTATCCTATTGTCTAATATTTTTGTCTGTTATTTAAAAAAAAGTAGTCTCTACCGCTTAGCCTATACCGGAGAAATACCGTTAAATAAGATCACTCATGTGATAGTCAGTAGCAGTTTGCCTCCCCGCATCCCGATGGCTTTGTTGCTGTAATATTACCGACAAACTTGTACACTAGCGTAGCTCCGAATGTATGGCGCTTTCTAGACTACTGGTAGCTCGTATGAAACGGGTCAAATCAGGACGTCAGTCGGAAAGACTGAACTCTAGAAAGACGCCCAAATTTCCGCCTTGGAATTCCGAGTTGGATGACCGTTGAAAACGATTTTACCCAGTCGGAGCAAAAAAAAATTCTCCGAGTTCCCAGTTGTCATGGACGCACTGAAAACGGATACATCCGAGTTCCCAGTTGTTTTGAACGCGACAAAGGTCGTAGAAAAAAAGATGCTTTGACCACGGTGACACGCCTCGAAAGGAAACGTAATTTCCTCCATCGCTCGTGAGGGAGTTATATTAACCTGAGATGCAGTGCACCAGTCTATGGCCCGTTACGGTGAACGGCCAAAGCGGTGAAATAAGAGCGCACTTCGTCCTTGGGACGTCCCTAACTTTAACCTCTACCCGTACCTTAAGCATAACCGTAACCATTTTAAATGTCAACTTTAATGGTGTAGGGACTTCCCAAGGATCCCAGATAGCACGGACCCTTCTCAAATCTAACAATCTGCACAGCTCAATCATGTTGTCAACAAGCACTGGAGTGGCACACACCCCCGCAAGACGACCTCCAGATAGCATAATGACACATCATTAGCAATAAATAAAAATATTACAGGAAATTAGCTTTTTCTCTATGCCTCATGGCAAAATGTGTAGAATAGCAGGAAATCAGCACAGTGATTCTTGAAAGTCGGGACAATCCTTGACTGGCAGGGAACTTTTTTTTAATAGTTTTTTTTTTTAAGGATTTTGTTGCATTATTCAAGGTAAAACATTTACATTTAGTGGAAATTTATAAGGAAAAATATTTGTTTTGGGAATTTTCTAAATACTTGCAATATTTATCATTTCCATGTCGGCTCTATGCCTGGAAATGCCCTTGTCCGGAGCAAAGGATCCCAATTTCAAACTCCCAAAAAGTGCTTAGAATTCTAAAAACGGGCAAAAATGGATATTAAAGGGATACTTCGGGATTTTGGCAATGAGGCCCTTTATCTGCTTCCCTAGAGTCAGATGAACTCGTGGATACAATTGTTATGTCTCTGCGTGCCGTTTGAAGGAAGTTGCTAACTAGCGCTAGCGTTAGCATAATGACTGGAAGTCTATTGGATCTGCTCATAGACTTCCAGTCATTGCACTGAAATCATTGCGCTGTTGTCAACTCCTAAATTAATCAGGAATGAGCAGGGTCAGCTATAAGGACCCCTTCTTCATGTCCTCATTACATGTAGTGCAACAAGACCACTCGTGGTCTGTAAAGGTCTCTACTTTTGATAGATTTAAACAAACAATATTGGAATCACCATGGTCACAACCATAAACTGTCAACTCCATCTGCCTGATAGATTAAAAGAAAATATGAATTTTGGTTCAAAGATGTTACATTTGATTCTGTAAAACAACAACTCCTGCATATTTCTGTCTAATATCAACTCCGTCAGAGTGCTGAAAGATCTGACAAAATGGCTGTTTTTACTGGGGATTTTCAAATGAATCATTTTCCATATTTTACAAATGTTTAGTTTTAGAGGCAAAAATATGTCTGTTTTGAGTATGTGTTGTCAACTCCATCAGTGGCCTGTCAACTCCGTAACTGATGGCTAACCCCATTAAAGATATATATTTTTGTCAATATTCTGAAATAATATTGTCATTACTGTTCTGCAACATATGCTTAAACAATCGAAGTATTTGCTGTGCTAGACTTAAGGGATAATGTTTGCTTTATAAATGTTGTTTTATGTTCTAAATCTAGAAAAACTAATTCCCAAATGCCAACGACATTATCCCTGGAGCATTTAATAGTGCTATAAAACAAAACAAGAAGTCTAGAGATTTGTATTATGTATTTGAATAATCTGTTAGAATTAAACAATGAAGGCCTTTAAAAACTTGGACAATAACTGTACAAATTAAATCCCTTTTATGGTGTCTGTTGACAAATCCAATTAGTTGCATTTTATGAAGAAAAATAAATTACAAAGTTGTTCCTTTACATGGTGTGATAGCTGATACTTTGGTCTATCAAAATATATAATTTAAATTGTTGGAGTTCACTCCTCCAACCTTAAGACAAATATTTCATATAGGATTGTCCCTTTCAAGAATCCCTGAGCTCTAAAACAGCAACATTTTCTCTCAGCCAACTGAACAACGCCACTGTCAACAAGGCAGCATGGTGCATCCAAGGTAACACTGACTTCCGATTGAACACGTGACTTCCGTCTCGCTTCCGCATTGTCTCCGTGCTGTTGTTGCTGTGCTGTTTGTTGCTACTTGGCTACCTGCCAAACTATTCACGTTTTACTTTTAATAAACGTTTAATCAATCTCTGTGTTCAACAAATTTACCAACTTTTTAGTTTTGTCCTCACTCATCTTTTTTCGTTAAACTTTTTCACCCCGGACGTTTATCCCGAGACAGAAGAGTCATTTTCCTGTGCGTTTTAGCTGCCAACTTTACGTTATTTTCATTTTTTCCATCGCAACTTTTTTCCCTTATTCAACTTTTTCACTCCGGACGCTTTATCTGGACGTGGTTCATCAACATCTTCAACATCTTCAACAGCCGAAGCTAAGTAGTAACATTAACATGATGTCTTCTAATTGCAGTCGCTGTACTCATAATATACAGGAGAATTCTCGCCTTACGGCGAGAATAGCTGTGCTACAAGCCCAGCTTCAGACGCAATCGTTAGGCAAGGGCAATATCAGTGTAGGAAAGGAAGAAACAGCGTCTGTGCCACCAGTAAGTACAGACAGTAACGTTAGTATAAATCCCCCCGCACAGTCCCCGCAGCCGGACAACTTTCTCATGGCTTCTGGAGGGAAATACTGTTGGAATGCTCAACCGGTGTCGCTCATTCAGCCGACAGAAACCTTCAACCGGTTTTCCCCATTATGTAGCGAGTCGGAGTCTGAGTCTTCTCTAGTCTCTACTCCTCCCGTTACGGGGTCTGAGACTCCGAAGGCTCCCACCATTAGCTCTGACAAATTGAAAACCCTAGTCATTGGCGACTCCATTACCCGCAGTATTAGACTTAAAACGAATCACCCAGCGATCATACACTGTTTACCAGGGGGCAGGGCTACCGACGTTAAGGCTAATCTAAAGATGGTGCTGGCTAAAGCTAAAACTGGCGAGTGTAGAGAGTATAGAGATATTGTTATCCACGTCGGCACCAACGATGTTAGGATGAAACAGTCAGAGGTCACCAAGTGCAACATAGCTTCAGCGTGTAAATCAGCTAGAAAGATGTGTCGGCATCGAGTAATTGTCTCTGGCCCCCTCCCAGTTAGGGGAAGTGACGAGCTCTACAGCAGAGTCTCAGCACTTAATCGCTGGTTGAAAACTGTTTTCTGCCCCTCCCAAAAGATAACATTTGTGGATAATTGGCCATCTTTCTGGGACTCACCCACAAACAGGATCAAGCCTGACCTGCTGAGGAGTGACGGACTCCATCCTAGCTGGAGGGGTGCTCTCCTCTTATCTACCAACATAGATAGGGCTCTAACTCCTCTAGCCCCACAGTGAAATAGGGTGCAGGCCAGGCAGCAGGCTGTTAGCCAACCTGCCAGCTTAGTGGAGTCTGCCAATAGCACAGTCAGTGTAGTCAGCTCAGCCATACCCATTGAGAATGTGTCTGTGCCTCGACCTAGGTTGGGCAAAACTAAACATGGCGGTGTTCACCCTAGCAATCTTATTAGGATAAAGACCTCCTCCATTCCTGCCATTATTGAAAGAGATTGTGATACCTCACATCTCAAAATAGGGTTACTTAATGTTAGATCCCTCACTTCAAAGGCAGTCATAGTCAATGAACTAATCACTGATCATAATCTTGATGTGATTGGCCTGACTGAAACATGGCTTAAGCCTGATGAATTTGCTGTGTTAAATGAGGCCTCACCTCCTGGTTACACTAGTGACCATATTCCCCGTGCATCCCGCAAAGGCGGAGGTGTTGCTAACATTTACGATAGCAAATTTCAATTTACAAAAAAAAAAATGGCGTTTTCATCTTTTGAGCTTCTAGTCATGAAATCTATGCAGCCTACTCAATCACTTTTTATAGCTACTGTTTACAGGCCTCCTGGGCCATATACAGCGTTCCTCTCTGAGTTTCCTGAATTCCTATCAGACCTTGTAGTCATAGCAGATCATATTCTAATTTTTGGTGATTTTAATATTCACATGGAGAAGTCCACAGACCCACTCCAAAAGTCTTTCGGAGCCATTATCGACTCAGTGGGTTTTGTCCAACATGTCTCTGGACCTACTCACTGCCACAGTCATACTCTGGACCTAGTTTTGTCCCATGGAATAAATGTTGTAGATCTTAATGTTTTTCCACAAAATCCTGGACTATCGGACCACCATTTTATTACGTTTGCAATCGCAACAAATAATCTGCTCAGACCCCAACCAAGGAGCATCAAAAGTCGTGCTATAAATTCTCAGACAACACAAAAATTCATTGATGCCCTTCCAGACTCCTTCTGCCTACCCAAGGACGTCAGAGGACAAAAATCAGTTAACCACTTAACTGAGGAACTCAATTTAACCTTGCGCAATACCCTAGATGCAGTTGCACCCCTAAAAACGAAAAACATTTGTCATAAGAAACTAGCTCCCTGGTATACAGAAAATACCCGAGCTTTGAAGCAAGCTTCCAGGAAATTGGAACGGAAATGGCGCCACACCAAACTGGAAGTCTTCCGACTAGCTTGGAAAGACAGTACCGTGCAGTACCGAAGAGCCCTCACTGCTGCTCGATCATCCTACTTTTCCAACTTAATCGAGGAAAATAAGAACAATCCAAAATTTATTTTTGATACTGTTGCAAAGCTAACTAAAAAGCAGCATTCCCCAAGAGAGGATGGCTTTCACTTCAGCAGTGATAAATTCATGAACTTCTTTGAGGAAAAGATCATGACCATTAGAAAGCAAATTACGGACTCCTCTTTGAATCTGCGTATTCCTCCAGGGCTTAGCTGTCCTGGATCTGCACAGCTCTGCGAGGGCCTGGGATCGGGAGAGACACTTAAGTGTTTTAGTACTATATCTCTTGACACAATGATGAAAATAATCATGGCCTCTAAACCTTCAAGCTGCATACTGGATCCTATTCCTACTAAACTGCTGAAGGAGCTGCTTCCTGTGCTTGGCCCTCCTATGTTGAACATAATAAACAGCTCTCTATCCACCGGATGTGTACCAAACTCACTAAAAGTGGCAGTGATAAAGCCTCTCTTGAAAAAGCCAAACCTTGACCCGGAAAATATAAAAAACTATCGGCCTATATCGAATCTTCCATTCCTCTCAAAAATTTTAGAAAAAGCTGTTGCGCAGCAACTCACTGCCTTTCTGAAGACAAACAATGTATACGAAATGCTTCAGTCTGGTTTTAGACCCCATCATAGCACTGAGACTGCACTTGTGAAGGTGGTAAATGACCTTTTAATGGCGTCAGACCGAGGCTCTGCATCTGTCCTCGTGCTACTAGACCTTAGTGCTGCCTTTGACACCATCGATCACCACATTCTTTTGGAGAGACTGGAAACCCAAATTGGTCTACACGGACAAGTTCTGGCCTGGTTTAGATCCTACCTGTCGGAAAGATATCAGTTTGTCTCTGTGAATGGTCTGTCCTCCGACAAATCAACTGTACATTTCGGTGTTCCTCAAGGTTCCGTTTTAGGACCACTATTGTTTTCACTATATATTTTACCTCTTGGGGATGTTATTCGAAAACATAATGTTAACTTTCACTGCTATGCGGATGACACACAGCTGTACATTTCAATGAAGCATGGTGAAGCCCCAAAATTGCCCTCGCTAGAAGCCTGTGTTTCAGACATAAGGAAGTGGATGGCTGAAAACTTTTTACTTTTAAACTCGGACAAAACAGAGATGCTTGTTCTAGGTCCCAAGAAACAAAGAGATCTTCTGTTAAATCTGACAATTCATCTTGATGGTTGTAAAGTCGTCTCAAATAAAACTGTGAAGGACCTAGGCGTTACTCTTGACCCTGATCTCTCTTTTGACGAACATATCAAGACTGTTTCAAGGACAGCTTTTTTCCATCTACGTAACATTGCAAAAATCAGAAATTTTCTGTCCAAAAATGATGCAGAAAAATTAATCCATGCATTTGTTACTTCTAGGTTAGACTACTGCAATGCTCTATTTTCCGGCTACCCGGATAAAGCACTAAATAAACTTCAGTTAGTGCTAAATACGGCTGCTAGAATCCTGACTAGAACTAAGAAATTTGATCATATTACTCCAGTGCTAGCTTCCCTACACTGGCTTCCTGTTAAGGCAAGGGCTGATTTCAAGGTTTTACTGTTAACCTATAAAGCGTTACATGGGCTTGCTCCTACCTATCTTTCCGAGTTGGTCCTGCCGTACATACCAATACGTACGCTACGGTCACAAGACGCAGGCCTCCTAATTGTCCCTAGAATTTCTAAGCAAACAGCGGGAGGCAGGGCTTTCTCCTATAGATCTCCATTTTTATGGAACAGTCTGCCTACCCATGTGAGAGACGCAGACTCAGTCTCAACCTTTAAGTCTTTACTGAAGACTTATCTCTTCAGTAGGTCATATGATTGAGTGTAGTCTGGCCCAGGAGTGTGAAGGTGAACGGAAAGGCTGGAGCAACGAACAGCCCTTGCTGTCTCTGCCAGGCCGGTTCCCCTCTCCACTGGGGTTCTCTGCCTCTAACCCTGTTGCAGGGGCTGAGTCACTGGCTTGCTGGTGCTCTTTCATGCCGTCCCTGGGAGGGGTGCGTCACTTGAGTGGGTTTAGTTACTGACGTGATCTTCCTGTCTGGGTTGGCGCCCCCCCCTTGGTTTGTGCTGTGGTGGAGACCTCTGTGGGCTATACTCGGCCTTGTCTCAGGATTGTAAGTTGGTGGTTGGGGATATCCCTCTAGTGGTGCGGGGGCTGTGCTTTGGCGGAGTGGGTGGGGTTATATCCTTCCTGTTTGGCCCTGTCCGGGGGTTTCTTCGGATGGGGCCACAGTGTCTCCGGACCGCTCCTGTCTCAGCCTCCAGTATTTATGCTGCAGTAGTTTATGTGTCGGGGGGCTGGGGTTAGTTGGTTATACCTGGAGTACTTCTCCTGTCTTATCCAGTGTCCTGTGTGAATTTAAGTATGCTCTCTCTAATTCTCTCGTTCTCTCTTTCTCTCTGAGAACCTGAGCCCTAGGACCATACGTCAGGACTACCGGGCATGATGACACCTTGCTGTCCCCAGTCCGCCTGGCCTTGCTGCTATTCCAGTTTCAACTGTTCTGCTTGCGGCTACGAAACCCCTACCTGTCCCAGACCTGCTGTTTTCAACTCTTAATGATCAGCTATGAAAAGCCAACTGAGAGACCTGAGCCCTAGGACCATACGTCGGGACTACCGGCCGTGGTGACTCCTTGCTGTCCCCAGTCCGCCTGGCCTTGCTGCTATTCCAGTTTAAACTGTTCTGCCTGCGGTTATGGAACCCCTACCTGTCCCAGACCTGCTGTTTTCAAACTCTTAATGATCGGCTATGAAAAGCCAACTGAGATTTATTCCTGATTATTATTTGACCATGCTTGTCACTTATGAACATTTTTGAACATCTTGGCATGGTTCTGTTATAATCTCCACCCGGCACAGCCAGAAGAGGACTGGCCACCCCTCATAGCCTGGTTCCTCTCTAGGTTTCTTCCTAGGTTTTCGCCTTTCTAGGGAGTTTTTCCTAGCCACCGTGCTTCTACACCTGCATTACTAGCTGTTTGGGGTTTTAGGTTGGGTTTCTGTACAGCACTTCGAGATATTAGCTGATGTAAGAAGGGCTATATAAAATAAAATTGATTGATTGATTGATCCTTCAAAAACATATTTTCCATAAAATGTTTGAATTTTCAAACTAGCTTTCATTGGGAGGGCAGATGAAGTGTTTATCAAAAGCAATCACTTTTGCATGTGAAAACACAAAATCCTACTCATTACTCCACGTAATTATGGCGCTTGCAAGACAACTGGAAACTGAAAAAAATAATCATGACGTTTGATCTTCAGGTCATAAAGTTGGAGCTCTAGAAAGACGCCAGATTGACTTGGAATTCCGAGTTGGATGACCGTTCAAAACGATTTTTACCCAGAGTTCCCAGTTGTCGTGAACGCACTGAAGTCGGGAGATTCTCCAAGTTCCCAGTTGTTTTGAACGTGGCAATATGTGGTTAGCTGATATGTTAAATACCTATCCAGGAGTTGTAAGATCTGGCAGGCGTCAGCAATGGCTGGGCAGAGGAACACACCCATGATGTGGTTAGCTGATGTGTAAAATACCTATCCCAGCGTTTCCCAAAATCGGTCCTCGGGACCCAAAGGGGTGCACGTTTTGGTTTTTGCCCTAACACTACACAGGTGAGATCTGGCAAGGGTCAGTGATGCCTAGGCAGTGGAAAGCTTTACCCTAGCAGAACCAAAACAAACAGGGACCGGATATAGGGTGACCATTACGTTGCAAGCTTCTCACTTACGCGCTTTACAGGTAGCATGGCCTACTTTTGACTGAGAGCATAGCCTGTGGGTATAGAGCAGGGGTATTCAAATCACACCACAGTCTGGAGCCTGCTCTTCTTCTGTTCTACCTGATAATTAAATTGCACCCACCTGGTGTGCCAGGTTGAAAGCAGTCACCTGATTAGAGGGGGAAATGGAAAAAGCAGTGAACACTGGTTTCGAAGTCCAGATTTAAGTTTGAATCGAGGGGGTATGCAGTCGGTTCTCAAACCTCTCTTCAGGGACCAAGGGGTTTCACAATTCTGTTGTAGCCTTGAATTAGCTTACCTGACTCACCTAATCATGAGCTTGATAATGAGTTGACAAGTAGAATTAGGTGTGCTGGTGCTGGAATAGCTCAAATACATAGAACAGCTGGGGGTCCCACAGGAGAGGTTTGAGAACCACAGGAGAGGAAGCACTGTCTTATGCATATTAAAAGAATGCGTCTCTCAATACTTAGGTACATAAGATGTTATGTCTGTAGGCCTATAGATGTTTAATGGAAGATTAGCCAAGGGGATCTTCCACTGAGTGGCGCAGTGGTCTAAGATCCTGGTTCGAATCCAGGCTCTGTCGCAGCCGGCCGCGACCGGGAGACTCATGGGCGGCGCACAATTGGCCCAGCGTCGTCCAGGGTAGGGGAGGGAATGGCCGGCAGGGATGTAGCTCAGTTGATAGAGCATGGCGTTTGCAACGCCAGGGTTGTGGGTTCGATTCCCACGGGGGGCCAGTACAAAAAAAATATGTATTCACTAACTGTAAGTCGCTCTGGATAAGAGCGTCTGCTAAATGACTAAAATGTAAATGGGATTGCTAATGACCATATTAAAATCAGTCAAATATTTGGTCAATAAGACCATCAGCTTCATTCAAGGTGTAGCAATACCATAATTGACTGATATTACAAACATGTTTTTCCATTTTCAGAAGCGTAGACTTGCTAAAATTGTAGTATACTGTATTAACTCAACATACGGAATCTCGTTTAAGTCACTTAATGTGTCTTGGCTAGCAGTGTGAAGGAGCCAAGACTGCATTATCGACAGGCTCTCATGAGATCTGCCCTAACGGTCCATAACAAAATAGTGAATCAAATTAACCACACAAAACAAATGTTTATTAGCATTCACCTAAAGCAGTTACAAGACATCTTGCGAGGGTACACAAAATGCACAGATTAATTTATCAAGCTAGTGGAATGCCCTTTATCAAACCCTCCTCTATCGAGCCATTAGACTCTTCCATCAACAATGTACAACCAGCTCACAACAGAGGGACTAAACCAGTTGGAGGGGGGGGGGGGGGGGGGGTTAGGATAGCCTGGTGGAACCAGCTTGATCGAAAGAAAGTTAATCGCAGAGATCAGGCTGCTTCCACCAGGCTAGGGTTGGGATAGAGAGAAGGGGAAAGAGGAGTGTATTTGTACATCAGGAATGGGAAGAGACCATATGAGAACAACACAGGGGGAGAGATGGCATGATCAGAGATGATCAGATCTACCACCACAGCTGTGATCGATTCTTACAAACCAGAACAAGGCAGACGGCAGCAGTAGCACCAAGACGAGCGCCGGGCGACAACTGCACCGGGCACTCACCGGGTACCGCAACACCCCCGCCAGCCACTGCACTGCCACCTCACCATCATCAGCACTGCATCGCACCTTAACAGCTAACCAGCAATACTCAACTGCTACACAACTGCGCCTAGTGCACAAAAGATAAGAGAGGAGGGTTAGAATTCACAGGAAAGCAAACTTATAACAGAGTAACGACAAGAAAGAAAAAAAGACAGTATACACCTGCTAGGTCAGTTAACGAATTACATAACAGGTGACATTTGATACAATATTTGCTTTTTATTGTTCCTATTAATTTGCCTCTACGTGTTACTGGTTTTGCTTAGAAAAGAATGGAAATCATTTAGGGGCTAGTCACGCTCCCTTTGCTAAAATCAACTCTGCAAAAAAAATAACCAGTAACTCAAAAACCAGAATCCTTCTGTAGAGAATAAAACAACTAAATACAGGCTTCGGTTAAAAAGAAAAAAAAAGCTGTAGCTACTTCACAATAAAATAAAACAAGATCAAATCAAATCCATATGCAACAAACCAGCACTAACAATAAGACAAAATCCAGTATTCACCTCACAAAACCTTTAAACATGTCCTCAACTTTAGTCATCGGAGTTACATCGCATTGGTAAATATATAGTAGTCTTTCTGGGCATAAATCATTTAAAACATTTTAGACCAAGTCGCAATAACCTTTTGGTCAGTATTCTATGGGGCGTAGAGAGGTGTCCACTGGCAGACTTATGATCTGGTTGGCATCCGCAGAGAAGAAGTCCCAATCGTATGTCATCTGGAAAGAAAAGACAAGCTGTGTTGGTGGAGGTCAAAGGATGGGCTGCTAGTTTGAGAACTGTTGATTATCTAGTTGTCAATCTAAAGTCAAATGTACAGATCGAAAACACCCCCTTTCAACCATTCCATCGAGGACTTGTCGGTTGGTTTTTAACATGTCAGTTGTCCATGTTACTGGTATAGAACTGACCCTTTCCCTTGTGGGTATGTAATAAGTTCCTAACAGCGTCAGTCCCCGTTGGTCGTCTTCACACTCCAAGGGCCCCCAACCCAAAGCTACCTCTCAATATGACCATTTTTATATTTTTTACTCAGGCATTTATTGGACAACAAACCTTGGGTCCTCCCTCCTTCACCAGTGAGACCACAGACACAGCGGTACAGCCAGCAGCATTCTGTCTGTGGTCCTGTGAAAGTTCCGTACCTCACCACCACCTCACACCTCACCAACTGACAGCACGGACCACGCGTCGCCATTGACGACCTGCTCCATAGCAACTGCCATCGCCCCCACCAACTCAGCAACAGGCAGGTCACATGGGCGGGTCGCGTCACACCACTAACTGCTCTCACACTGCCATCTCTGTCACACCCCCACCTCTCTGTTTGACAAGAGGACCGCAGCTTGGAGGAGAGAATTCCACATTTAGGTAAACGAACGTTTGATTTTAGCACCCCGCCATAAATATAGCATATCTCAAAAAAAATTATAAGCCCATTTTATAAATATTGTAAACAATTTTAGACTACTTTACTCGTGACCTTCCATGTAGATAAAATCCTGATGTTGGCTGATGTGTCAGTTTGGTTGGATGTAAACCACACACCGTTGAATAAAAGCATTCAAGTGTGCAGATATCCAGCTTTATTTCCTGACTTTACTTTTGTACCCTGCATGTTACTTGATGTGTGTGCACTACTTTCTGAACTGGTTATAAAACCTAGTTTACAATCTTACAGTTTCCCCCTGCAACAACTTAGGGTCAGGATTCTGCAGTCTTGACTGGTACGCTGCAATGCTGGAGACTAAAACATCACTCGTTATCCGAGCCTGGCAAGGCTGCAGAACACTGTCCAACTGCATTTGAATTTAAACCTACCCTGTAGTCTGTCCTACACGCACCAAACCATCCTTATAAATATCTGTGATGGTCACACCCCCTCCTCCCCTTCCTTGTGTACCGTTTTAATGGGTCCGGGTTGGAGCTGTTGTTATTAAGAGTCGGTTCCGTTGTCCTCGGGGGACTTGGGCCTGCTCTTGGACCTCGACCTGGATTTGGAGCCTCTGTTGGAAGCCGGGCTGCGGGAGCGGGACCTGGAAGCTCCACGGGACCTGGATCGAGATGGGGACTTGCTCTTGCGAGGGGTGCGGGACTTGGAACGGGATCTAGAGTAGGAACGAGAACGGGAACGGCTGTAGTCACGGCCACGGCTGCGGGAGCGGCTCCTGCTCCGGGAACGACTGCGTCTGCGCCGACGGGGGCTGGCCGAACGACTGGGGGGAGAGGAGAAACATGGAGAAATGAACCGCAACGTGGGTTATACAAGTCCCTGTCTTTTTGCTAGAGTAATTACAGATTTGCGATTGCAACTTACAAACTCAACTGAAGACATGGTACCTTGCGAGCTACAAAAAGTAAACAAACTACTTAGCTAGCCGAAAACCTATGCAAATGCTTAACTTGCCAGCCAGTTAGCTTAGGTTTAAAGTAACTGTCCAATGAAAATCGCAATAATAAAAGTTCATATTCTGTTAACTCATACTCAAATAATATTGTTGACTCATCCTTTGATGTGGCCAAAGTATAAAATGAGAAACCCCACCTCAAAATTGTATCTCAAACAGACAACTAAAAAAACGATTGCAATTTCCTGAGGATGTCGTCATCTGACCAATCAGCGGTCTACTTGCATTAACATTTTTTATGAAGGTATATGCCCACACTATTCTGTTGGGGTACGCCCACACCATTCCAACACATGAAAGTTACTTTTTAACATACCGTCAAACTTCAATTAAAAAGCCTAATCTCAAATAGCCGCCTGTCCCTTTTAATAGCCGGGCAACGGCACATATTTCAGCAAATAAACGCCTGTTTCAAATAAACGCCTAGGTCTAAATTAATTGTTTACAAAGTTTGTTTGATTTGTTAAATAATTCAGTAATGACTTGAAAAAATTGCACTCATCCGATTTTAATGGGCAGTAAGAAACTGCTAGCCATTGGCTGCTAACAACTGAGAACGGCTAGTTAACTGGTAAGCACAAAAACATGGCCGATCGCCCTCTAGTGGCGAAAGGGAGAACTGCCGTAAATGCAGTCAAATAATGATTGTCAAGGATTTATTTTATAGCGACATACTAAGACAAAATAAACGTGACTGTGTAAATGATAACAGTACAGGAAATTAAGAAATGTATAAAAATGCTGGAAGTGAATGCTGGAATTAAACAATTAACTATACAAATGAGCAAAACCTGTGTGCGTTAAGGAAGTAGACACCATCTCTAATTAGCGCCTGTTGTGTTCAGTGACTTAAGCAAATAAAAGCCTGGGCTATTAATTGAAACGTCACCGTATTAAGTACCATTTTTTGGAAGATAAACTACTTCAGTAATATTTCATAGAAATGTGGAAACACTGGACAGTTACTTTAATTTGGTTAACCCATAATTAAATTGTGTAATTAGTCATTGCTCAATGTTTGTAATGTTAGATCTGTCAACAAGAGATTAACTTTGACTGAACTTGGCCAGTATCGTTGCTGTAGTTACAACAATTGTCAGTTACAATGTTTTTGATTCAAACTGAACCAATAACTTACCTCCTGCTCCTGCGACCATAGCCTCCGTGTCTCCTTGGGGGTCCACCGCCGCCTCGGCGCCCGAAGTGAGAGTCTGGTGGACGGCCATAGCGCGCCATCTGGACTCGCAGTTCCCGCCCGTCAAGCAAGGCCCCGTCCATCGCGTCCATCGCATCTTCAGCGTCGCGGTTATCATGGAACCGCACGAAGGCGAAACCACGGCTCTCCTTGGTGTACCGATCGCGGGGGATGTACACGTCTCCCACCCGGCCGTACTTCTCGAAAACTCGTCGTAGTGTCTCAGGAGAGGTCCTGTAGGTGAGATTGTCCACTTTGAGCGAGGTCATACCCTCGACATCGGGCGGGGGCCTTCCGTAGCTCATTTTTGCGCCTCAAAATTAAACCGACAGACGATAAAAAATCGAAAACAGGGCCTTGTTCTCCGATTAAAATCGTTATTTTTGGTAAAATTCGATTTTGTTTAGCCGATTTCCAGGCCCACCTCACACCGTTCTCTTGGCTGCTTGCACGTGAAATGGCGGCACTTGAGCTTCCTTTTTCTGTGTGGGCTGGTGGGCGGGTTCAGAACTACTCCCAGTGCGCTACGGCGCCTCGTAGAGGACTGGAGTAGCAAAACAGTTAGAACGCTCACGGATCATGTCAGGATGGAAATAGCAACATTGTACAAGTTTATTTTACGCCTGCTACGTTAGGTTATACAAAATCAGACAGTTTGCGCATTATAGGCTGCAACGCTGTAGCCATCTAGCCTACGTGGTATGATATCAGTTTCTCATATTGTTTTATCACTGTTCAGTTTAGATACAAGCCTATACTTGCCAAATTGCCTATCAATAATTATGTGTGTAGCCTAAATTGATAGTCTATTTCTGTCAAAATTTCAAGGACACATTTGATTTGATATATATATATATATATATATATAATTACGCAGCTCTACATGTCGTTGTAACAGTCACTATACATTGCATTATTAAGCCATCATCTGCTGCAGCATTGCAGTGATTCGTTCCCACATTTGGGGAAGGTCACGTTATAGCGAACCGGGAGCTGCCTGCCTGCTGAATTGTACTGCGCAAAACCCATAGTCCGGATTTGTGCCTGACGTCATGGGTAGCCACCATTAGATTCGTTCTTTGACAGTTGGAGCACGGAGAGCGCAAGCACAGATAGCCATCAGCATCCCCTCACGGCATTACAAACGGGAGAGAACGAACAGAAAATATGTCGAGTGGACCGTTATACGACGCTACATAGGGAGAGACCTCGTTTTCCTCTTCAAAGCGGCCCCCGAAACGCGCTGCAGTGGAGCGGAGTATGCGTCGCTAGGTGAATTGATAAATAGCTTTGCTGTTAAAGGGATGCAGTTGTTGCTTTTCTGCCTCTAAACTAACAGCGACAGCACAACGGCGCTTTGGATAAAGCAGCAAGAACAACAACTAATCCCCCGGAACGAGCACAACAACTAGGCTACATCTGCCACCGGCAGGGAACCAAGGACATAAACCAAGAATAAAAATGGAAACGTTAGCACGAACTGGATTAAATTAAAGAGAATATAGAGATTTTTGAGAATAGGGAATGTTTTCATGGTATGTACGTTAATTTTAGCTTTTATTTTCTGTGGAAATGGGAGCTTTAACCAGCAGACAAAATGCAGGAGTGGAAGAGGTCGATATACCGTCGAACTCGGTGTACCGCTATCCACCGAAATCTGGTAAGTGATGCCTGTGCCTCATAGGCGACAGTACACACATGAATAGGAGCGGAACCTAGCCTGGAAACCCCACGTTGAATTCCATTGAATTCTATGTCAGGCATAAATGAGTTTATCAAGATAGTTTTCTCTCATGAGCTCTACAAGCCAGAATGTTGAATACAATTATATTTTAAAGGCCCAGTGCAGTCAAAAACATGATTTTCCTGTGTATATGTACATATATATATATATTTCCACACTATGAGGTTGGAATAATACTGTGAAATTGTGAACATGATGATAATGCCCTTTTTAGTGTAAAAGCTGTTTGAAAATACTGCCTGAAATTTCAGCCTGTTTTGGTGGGATGGAGTTTTGGCCTTCCATGGTGACTTCACCATGCGGTAAATTCGCTAATAGACCAATAAGAAAGAGAGTTCCAAACCTCTCTGCCAATAATATCTAATTTTGAGTTTTCCCCTCCCCACTCAGACCACTCCCAGACAGTCCTAGCAAAATTCTTGCTTGAGAAATTGCTCTTGCTAAGAAGTTATTTTTCTTAGTTTTTGACCATTTTAATTGAAAATAATTCAGTAAGGTACTTAATTGTTACCCAGAAAATATTTGATATTGAGATAAAAAACGGCTGCATTGGACTTTTAACTTACTTTACTGGTTGTCCATGTGGCTGGTCCTTTTGGCGGTAGGAATGTGAGACAATATATCCACAGGAAAGTATAATTACATCAACTTTTCAAAGCACTGGTAGTGCGTTCATATTCCTATCACCTGAAGCATGCGCAAAATATGAAAATACATGCACAAGACGCATGCTTAGTTTCCGAGCTCGTTTCCGTGGTTGTGTGCATGCTCCAGGGGACAGATATCTGAACGCACTACCAGGGCTTTGAAGAGTTGATGTAATTCTACTTTCCTGTGGCTATATTGTCTCACATTCCTACCTGCAAAAGGACCAACTGCACGAACAACCGGTAAATTAAGTTAAAATATAATTGTATTCAACATTGTGGCTTATAGAGGTCGTGAGAGGAAACTTTCCTGATCTAGATGCTCATTTATGCCTGACTTTGAATCCAATGCAATTCAAGTGCAAGTGCTGGTTCAGGTTATTTTTTTTATTTGGGGGGGGGGGGGGGGTGGTCAAGGTACTGTTAAGATACTGTTTGAAGATGTAGGGGTTTCAGATGTTGTGCCAAACACTTACACACATGAAAAAGCACTATGTGATGAGAATTGTTCGTTTCTTGGTGGTCAGTTCAGTAGCTTAGTAGTTAAGAGCGTTGGGCCAGTAACTGAAAGGTCGTTGGTTCGAATCCTCGAGCCGGCTAGGTGAAAATATGTCATTGTGCCCTTGAGCAAGGCACTTAACCCTAATTGCTCCTGTAAGTCTCTCTGGACAAGAGCGTCTGCTAAAGTCCTACACTGCACCTCTCCCATAAGCAGCTGTAACTTTGTGTTGCGTTTACCCTTCTACCACATGTTCTAGTGGTAACGTATGTGTGTATGGAGGCGGGTTGATATCCAAGGACACAGAGACAGCCAGTGTAACCAGACTCCCTGGCTACATGAAACCCCACCTCTTTAAGGAATACCTGGGATAGGATAAAGTAATCCTTCTACCCCCCCTTACCCCACCCCAAAAAATTAAATAAAAAATTAAATAAAACATATTGTAAAGTGGTTATCCCACTGGCTATAAGGTGAATGCACCAATTTGTAAGTCGCTCTGGATAAGAGCGTCTGCTAAATTACGTAAATTTAATGTCCTTAGATTATGTGGAGGAGTGTGTCTGGCTGCATGTCCTTATATTATGTGGAGGAGTGTGTCTGGCTGCATGTCCTTATATTATGTGGAGGAGTGTGTCTGGCTGCATGTCCTTAGATTATGTGGAGGAGTGTGTCTGTCTGCTGGTCCTTAGATTATGTGGAGGAGTGTGTCTGGCTGCATGTCCTTAGATTATGTGGAGGAGTGTGTCTGGCTGCTGGTCCTTAGATTATGTGGAGGAGTGTGTCTGTCTTTAATGTCTCTGGTTATGTCCAAAATGGCACCCTTCTTAACTGCACGACTTTTGACCAGGGCCCATCGTGCACTATAGGTATAGTGCCATTCCAGAGTTTCTGGCTATCCTTATAGTGCAAAGGGAAAGGATCACTGCCGCTACCTCGCTCTCCAACCAAGGTGCATGAATTGAGGAGCAAACTGAAGAAGAGAGGAGATTCAGCAACACTTGGAGGACAATGGAATTAAATAAAAAAGCGTATTTATTGCTAAAAGTAGAACCAACGCGTTTCGGCTTTTGGCCATCATCAGGGCCTTCATCAGGCCAAACCCGAAACGCGTTGGTTCTACTTTTAGCAATAAAGAAGCTGTCTATCTTTATAGGGCAGGGACAGAGAAGCCTGCTACAACCCATCCTCCCAAATTATCTGCAATCAGTTTGGATTTCCATACGCATTCTTTCACCCAGGGGCGCAACTTTGGTTTTATCATTATTATTATTATTATTATTATCTTTTTTTTTTTTATCCAGTCGAAGAAACACTCCAAACAGCCTACCCGACCGCTCGGAGGCGTCCGCATGGTCCTAAAGCACACCGTGACCTCGTTTTGTATCACATTCCAATGATAAAACTGGGGGGGGGGACAAAAATGCTATTTCAGAATGTTGGAGGGACATGTCCCCCCCCCATCCCCAATGAAAGTTGCACCCCTGCTTTCACCTATCCAGTCATGAGAGATCAGTCATTGCAGTTAAGAAGAGAGAATTGGTTTTTAGAAGAAAGTGGTATAAGACTGTGTTAGCCTGCTGAGCTAAAGCGTATGAATTAGCCTAGGGAGCTAACACAAGCCTTAAGGTCTAAAGCAAGGTTGCTCATCACTTGAGCGTTGTTCACCGAACCACTTCCATCACTGTTGAGTAGCTATGGCCTGGCCTGGGATCTCTACTTGGATTGCTCAGCCTCAGTTCCTTCTCTCTGTGTGTGTGCAGAAATACAAACACAGTGGGCATTCAAGGGTAGTAGACAGGCTCCCGAGTGGCGCAGCGGTCTTCAAAACATACATTCTAATTATTTCCCCACCAGGCAGTGTCACACAAAAGGTGTTTTGTTCCTGATCAGAACCATCTATTTATTTTACAAGCACTGCTTTGTAAGGGGAGTTGGGGGGGGGGGGGGGGGTGAAAACAGCCAGAACAGCTATTTTGATTCAGACCAGACGACCCTAGTCTGCAGTTTACCAGATATTACTTTAATGTGTAGAGAGACACTCAAGGTAGAAGTTGCCCCCCCTAACCACAGATCTAGGATCAGTTACCTTACCTCAAACTGTAATCTTAATCAATAGGAGATAAAGACATTTCTGATCTCAAATCAGTGGTTAGAGGCAATGTCTACTGTACCTATTCCCTATCTGTTTCTCCCACTATTGGCTAAGATTAGAACCAGGGTTGGAACACCTTGACCTAGCTGGGTGAGCTCCTTTAACTGTCCTTCAAGTAAAAAAAAGAGGAGAAACATAATTGGGCTATATTGTGGTTATATGAGGAGGCAATCTTTGGGATCAGGTTTGCTCACTTCCTCTTCCTGTTCCCCACAGGAAGTTACTTTGCCAGCCACTTCATCATGGGCGGGGAGAAGTTTGACTCCACCCACCCCGAGGGATACCTGTTCGGAGAGAACACCGACCTCAACTTCCTGGGAATCAGACCAGTGGCGGTACGGATTCTCACACTGCGCTATGCTACACTACACTAGACCTGGGTTCAAATACTATTTAGGGTATTTAAATTACTTTCAAAAACATTTGGAAGTAAGTATTCAGATATTTTTTATTTTAAAAGACAAGTAGTTGAATATTGGAATGTATTTGGATATACACTTGGAAAGTATTTGAAAGTACTCAAATACACTCCCATGCATTTAACCCAGATATTTGAAAATCCTCACAGTTTCTCTCGCTGTTCTTCCATCTCTTTACATTTTAGTAATTTAGCAGACACTCTTATCCAGAGCGATTTACAGTAGTGAGTGCATACATTTTCGTACTGGTCCACCGTGAGAATTGAATCCACAACCCTGGTGTTGCAAGCGCCACACAGGATCTCTTTCGCTGTTCCTCTCTCTCTCTCTCACTCTCTCTCATATTCCTTTATATAAGTCATCCTGCCCTCTAAGCAGATGGCAATGCAGAGCCACATATCTCTTCCCCACTCACTGCATCTCTCTCCTCTCTCCCAGAGTTGTTAACTGTGACCTGCAGCATAGGTCTAGTCCATTTGAAATGAAATTGACCCCTACACTGGATTTGTACAGCTGTAGCCTTGTGTGTGTGTACGTGCGTGCAACTGGAAGTACACAGGCCTGTGATGTTGGGGATTTAGACAGCAGCTTACTGCTGTAATTATGGTTGTAAAGGGAGAGTATATTACTGGAAACTTTCAAATTTACCAGTAAACTACCAGAGTTTTGGTATCTTTCAAGGATTTGAAGTAATCTCACAATGCATCTAGTGGCCCTTTTGGGTATTTCAGATTATCACAGGTGTCTGTAATTATCCCTGGCCCTCTGTGTGGCCTAATCACATGTCAAATATATCACATCATTAAATAAGATTTAAAATTAAAAAAGATTAATGACAAAGCTTTAAAACATTAAATATAAACCATCAAGTTAGTGAATACCATTGGTGTTTAATATGAGGGTTTCAGCATAGTATCATTTTTTAAACTATATCAATATGTATTTGTTATCAATGTTTTGGCGTCAAACTGGTGGCAGTTGTGAAGAAAAGTCATTAGTTGGAAGATTTAAAGAGTTAATAGAAAATAATGCCATTGTTGATTAGATGCTTTTTTCATTAATTAGGCTATTTTCTCTTGAACCATATGGTCTATCTACTAAAAACCCATGGACAATATGGACACATATATAATAAATGAATACTATATATGAATACATTTAAAAAAAGTTATTCAAGTATAAATTGCCAAACTTTAGATTGCCATAGATTTTCTGTTAATTACCAAAATTACTGAAGATTCCGGTAACTTTGTTAAATTACCGGTAGCTTTGCAACCCTACCTGTAGTACAGAGTCACATTAAGACTACAGAGAGAAAGAGGAGAGTGTGTGTGTGTGTGCATGCATGTACAGATCCTATAGCAGAAATCTACTGGTGTGTGTTTTTTGAATGAGGCGGTATTCAGTATTATAACACATCTGGGCCCAGCAGGAGCCTTTCCTGTAAACCACACACACATTCACACCTCCCCCTAGCCCCAGAAGAAGGGTGTAGAGGTATCCAACCACATCCTCCCTCCCTACTGGATGGCATGTTCCATAGAGTTGCAAAGGTACTTCTATACACATTTTACAGTACATTGTCATTTAGCAGACACTTATCCAGAATGACTTACAATAAGTGCATTAATCTACAATAAGTAAACAACCACAGATCAAGGTCACTACACGTATAACCTTTTTTCTAAAATAGCACGCTATCGGCAAGATCGGTGCCAGTACGAATAAAGAATTCGCTAGGTACAGACCACATCTTCAACATAATGCATTTGAGATAGTTTAATGCAGGAAAGGTTACAAGGTATGAATGCAGAATGAAGTTATTTAGAATGAATTTGAGTTTGGAATGAGGTTGGATGATTGTTAGATGGTTGTAGAATGTTGAGTCAGAGGTGGTGTTGGAGGATGGAGAGGAAGACTGGATGGTTGAGGCATCGTGATGGTTCGGGATGGTTGAGGCATCGTGATGGTTCAGGATGGTTGAGGCATCGTGATGGTTTGGGATGGTTGAGCCATCGTGATGGTTCGGGATGGTTGAGGCATCGTGATGGTTCGGGATGGTTGAGGCATCGTGATGGTTCGGGATGGTTGAGGCATCGTGATGGTTCGGGATGGTTGAGGCAGCGTGATGGTTCGGGATGGTTGAGGCAGTGTGATGGTTCGGGATGGTTGAGGCATCGTGATGGTTCGGGATGGTTGAGGCATCGTGATGGTTCGGGATGGTTGAGGCATCGTGATGGTTCAAGATGGTTGAGGCATTGTGATGGTTCAGGATGGTTGAGGCATCGTGATGGTTCAGGATGGTTGAGGCATCGTGATGGTTCGGGATGGTTGAGGCATCGTGATGGTTTGGGATGGTTGAGGCATCGTGATGGTTCGGGATGGTTGAGGCATCGTGATGGTTCGGGATGGTTGAGGCATCGTGATGGTTCGGGATGGTTGAGGCATCGTGATGTTTCGGGATGGTTGAGGCATCGTGATGGCTCGGGAGGATGGTTGCTTGGTCGTCGCAGGATAGGGAAGGGGCCATGAAGACTGTGTTGGGGTGGGAGTCGTCGTGGTCTCTGCTTCTCAGCACAGAGTTAATCCCCCTTATGGACCCTGGAAGAGAAGGGAGGAGACAGGTGGTGGGGGGATGAAAATGCAACAACAGATTAGGATAACAGGAACTGGATAGGGTGAGTAGGCTATATATGCAGCCATTGACTGGCAAGGAGATGTAGATGGTTTGATTGTTTCAGTTGTCGTCTTTCCTCCCAAACTAGTTACGTTACACTAACATCATTAATGTGTTGGACATTTGTATTTTTGACCCACTCAACTGTCTTCTTATACAGTCAGCAACAAAAACACGGTACACCGGGGAAAGACACTCAGATTGTGCAAAGTCCAGTAATAAAAGTGGGGAAAGAAAATATATCTATTGTTTTAAGTGGGTGAAGTATCCAGGACAATGCTTTGATCTTTCAGTCGTTCTTCACACCTACAGGGTGTTGAGACTTTTGTTCCAACCAAGCACTAACACACCTGATTCAACTGATCAATGGCTTGGTGATTAGTTGATCAGATCATGTGACGCGTTTGTTGTTGTTAATGATGTGACCTTTTGTGATTGGTTCCTTTACAGTTTCCCTATGCGGCCCCACCTCCTCAGGAGCCAGTAAAGACGCTACGAAGCCTTATAAACATCCGTAAGGATACGCTGAGGCTCGTACGGTGAGTATCTCACACACAATTTACTTCTAGTTTATATCCCGTTCATTATTATTTAACTTATGCTTACAGATGTAGGATCTTAATTTGATCACTCTTTTGTTGCTGATAATTTATTTTACTACACAGCAGGAAATGCAAACTTGTAGTGTATTCAAGGTTTAAAAAGGCTTCTAAAGTTTGTAATTTCCACTTTTAAAATGTCAGACTTGATTTTCTCTAACGAAAATGTATCAACCCCTACAAAAAAGGTCCATTAATTATAATCCACATAATAATTCACATTTCCTGTTACTGCAGGATTCTTTTCCTGCTGTACCAAACTGGCTCAAATTAAAATCCTACATCTGTAGTCTGTTTTATTACACTAGTCCAGGGCTGCACTTCCTGGAGATCTACCGTCCAGTGGGTTTTCAGTCCAACCCTAATTTAACTTACCTGATTCTACTTATTAGCTGCTCAACAAGACCTTAACTAGCTGAATCAGATATGCTAAATTAGGGTTGGACTGAAAACCTACAGGACAGTAGATCTCCAGGAAGAGGGTTGGGCAGCCCTGCCCTAGTCCAACATCTCAACTTCTCCCCCCAGAACCAAATCATGTAGCTGGCCGGAGACTTTCGCATGCTTTGGTTGTTTTTTTTGCCGAGCTATACTGTTATTACATGATTGCAACGGTATGTAGATGACGCTAGCTGTGTTTCTGTGTGCTGGCAGGTGTAGTGAGGACCTGAAGCTGCCAGGGGAGGACGTGGCAGGGAAAAGCAAAGCCTGTTACAACATAGAGTTCACCTTCGACGCTGACACACAGGTGGCCATCACCATCTACTATCAAGCTATAGAGGAGTTCCACAACGGAGTGCCAATGTAAGTCTGCGTGTGTGTGTGTGTGTGTGTGTGTGTGTGTGTGTGTGCGTGTTTATCTCTCCTAACTCTCTGCATCTCTCCTATAGCTACCTCCCCCAGGACAGCTCTCTCCAGTCAGAGACGGTGCACTTTAAGAGAGGAGTCTGTCAGCAGTTCTGTCTGCCCTCTCACTCCATCAATCTATCAGAGTGGGCCGATGAGGAGGTACGGTCTGTGTGTGTGTGTGTTTATGCATATTAGTTACAAAGTATGTGTGTGTGTTTTCAGGGTATAACCTCTCTCTCTCTCTATCGCGCCCTCTTTTCTCTATTTTCCTGCACCCTCTCTCTTTCTCTTCCTCCACCCCCTCTCTCTCTTTCTCTCTCTCTCTTCCTCCACCCTCTCCCTCCCCCTTTCTAGTTGCTGTTTGACATGGATAAGGATGTGTTTCCCATGGTCGTTCAAGCAACAGCAGACGAGGGGGAAGATCACATGGGTCACACCCATGTCCTCCTGGCCACCTTTGAGAAGGTAAGGAGCTTTGAGTCTGATGTGCTGTAGGATTGTAAGTAAAGTGATTAATTTATAACATGTGATAAAGTGTGTTAACTTTTACTCAGTTGGTATCTTAATGTTTGACATGTTTTGAAATGTGTTTGACTCTGGATTTAAAAGTATCCCACTGGGCACAAACTGGTTGAATCAACGTTGTTTCCACATCATTTCAACAACAAAAAATCTATGTGATGACATTGAATCAAGGTGGAAAACTAATTGCAGTCATCAGCGTATGTTTGTCTTTTTTTCATCCAACTTTTAAGCTAAATCCAATTACATGCTTCAAATGTTTGTTGATTTCACATTGAATTCACGTTAGTTGTCAACTCAATCAAATGTAAAAACTAGATGTTGAACTGACGTCTGTGTCCAGTGGTATTGGATTGTTGTAAGTATCTACTGTTTGTTCCACAGCACATGGATGGGGGCTACTGTGTCAAACCTCTGAAACAGAAACAAGTGGTGAGTTTGTTTCCACCAAGTCTCTCTCCTCTCTTGTCTCCTCTCTCTCCTCTCTCTCTCTCGTCTCTCTCTCTTGTCCCTCTCTCTCTCTCCTCTCTTGTCTCTCTCTCTTGTCTCGCTCTCCTCTCTCTCCTCTCTCTTGTCTCGCTCTCCTCTCGCTCTCCTCTCTCTCTCCTCTCTCTCCTCTCTCTCCTCTCTCTTGTCTCTGTGTCAAACCTCTGAAACAGAAACAAGTGGTGAGTTTGTTTCCACCAAGTCTCTCTCCTCTCTTGTTTCTCTCCTCTCTTGTCTCTCTCTCGTCTCTCTCTCGTCTCTCTCTCCTCACTCTCTCCTCTCTTTCCTCTCTCTCTCCTCTCTCTGTATTCTAATTTGCCCCCTCTTTTTTCTGCTTTATTGCCCCCCCCCCCCCCTCTCCTCCAATCTCGCTCTCCCCGTTTCACCATCCTACCTGGTATGTTTTTTAGTGAAACCTTCTCTCTCTCCCCGTTTCACCATCCTACCTGGTATGTTTTATAGTGAAACCTTCTCTCTCTCCCCGTTTCACCATCCTACCTGGTATGTTTTATAGTGAAACCTTCTCTCTATCATCCCCAACATGTTTCCTCTCCAGGTGGATGGGGTGAGTTACCTTCTTCAGGAGATCTACGGCATCGAGAACAAGTACAACAGCCAAGAATCAAAGGTACCAAGTTGAGAATTTGGATGTTTAGGGCATGCTTTTTGTTAAAAACTTGACTCAAAATGACTCTGGAGGACTGGAGTTGGGAACCATTGCCCTAACCAGTTCTACAGTCATTTTGAAAGTTTTGAACAAAAAGCATTGTGGTCACTAGTCCATGCCCTAAACACACTGGGTTAGAGGATACAGTATGCACAGTAAATGTCATTGTTACTGTGTTGTTTGACCAAGCTACCATACTGCTCTCTGAATGTAAATGTATTGATGTATTCATTGATTGACATATTGATTGATTGATTACGTTGTCCCCAGGTTGCGGATGATGAGATCAGTGATAACAGTGCGGAGTGTGTGGTGTGTCTGTCGGACGTCCGTGACACACTCATCCTGCCCTGCAGACACCTGTGTCTCTGCAATGCCTGCGCCGACACTCTCCGCTACCAGGCCAACTGCTGCCCCATCTGCAGACTGCGTGAGTCTATAATGCTACTTAAGATGTTTTGTAAGCCATACGTTGGTATGCATAAGACCATCACGTCAATACTTAAAGGCCCACCTCAGAGGAAGTTGCCGCACCTACAGTACCAGTCAAAAGTTTGGACACACCTACTCATTCAAGGGTTTTTCTTTATTCTTTACTATTTTCTATATTGTAGAATAATAGTGAAGACCATCAACACTATGAAATAACACATATGAAATTATGTAGTAATAAAAAAAGTGTTAAACAAATCAAAATATATTTTAGATTCTTCAAAGTAGCCACCCTTTGCCTTGATGACAGCTTCACCTGAAATGCTTTTCCAACATATGCTGAGCACTTGTTGGCTGCATTTCCTTCACTCTGCGGTCCAACTCATCCCAAACCATCTCCATTGGGTTGAGGTTGGGTGATTGTGGAGGCCAGATCATCTGATGCAGCACTCCAACACTCTCCTTCTTGGTCAAATAGCCCTTACACAACCTGGAGGTGTGTTGGGTCATTGTCCTTTTGAAAAACAAATGATAGTCCCATTAAACGCAACCCAGATGGGATGGCGTATCGCTGCAGAATGCTGTGGTAGCCATGCTGGTTAAGTGTGCCTTGAATTCTAAATAAATCACAGACAGTGTCACCAGCAAAGCACCCCCACACCATCACACCTCCTCCTCCATGCTTCATGGTGGGAACCACATATGCGGAGATCATCCGTTCACCTACTCTGCGTCTCACAAAGACACGGCGGTTGGAACCAGAAATCTCAAATTTGGACTCCAGACCAAAGGACAGATTTCCACCGGTCTAATGTCCATTGCTCGTGTTTCCTGGCCCAAGCAAGTCTCTTCTTATTAATGGTTTCCTTTAGTAGTGGTTTCTTTGCAGCAATTCGACCATGAAGCCCTGATTCACGCAGTCTCATCTGAACAGTTGATGTTGATATGTGTCTGTTACTTGAACTCTGTGAAGCATTTATTTGGGCTGCAATTTCTGAGGCTGGTAACTCTAATGAACTTATCCTCTGCAGCAGAGGTAACTCTAGGTCTTCCTTTCCTGTGGCGGTCCTCATGAGAGCCAGTTTCGTCATAGTGCTTGATGGTTTTTGCGACTGCACTTGAAGGATTGACTGACCTTCATGTCTTAAAGTAATGATGGACTGTCGTTTCTCTTTGCTTATTTGAGCTGGTCTTGCCATAATATGGACTTGGTCTTTTACCAAATACGGCTATCTTCTGTATACCACCCCTACCTTGTCACAACAGAACTGATTGGCTCAAACGCATTAAGAAGGAAAGAAATTCCACAAATTAACTTTTAAGAAGGCAAACCTGTTAATTGAAATGCATTCCAGGTGACTACCTCATGAAGCTGGTTGAGAGAATGCCAAGAGTGTGCAAAGCTGTCATCAAGGCAAAGGGTGGCTACTTTGAAGAATCTCAAATATAAAATATCTTTTGATTTGTTTAACACTTTTTTGGTTACTACATGATTCCATATGTGTTATTTAATAGTTTTGATGTCTTCACTATTATTGTTTAGGTTTCAGGGGGAAGACTGACGCAGGCTGCTAATACATGTTCAGGAATTGGAGGGTGGGAACGTTGTGTTGATTTCCACATGTATCAGAGAAATAACAACAAATTAGGCATTGACTGACAGCTGTCATTGTAGCTAGCTAGCATGCTAACCTTAGCTAGCTGATGAAAGTTATGTGAGCACCATTTCACTTAAGACGGGCATACTGTAAGCCAGGTGTAATAATTGCATTATCTAAACTGCGTCTGTGAATCCGCCATAAAAATAGAAAGAATATAAGCTAAGTAATATGGATAGCCAGTGGTCCAGTGTCCGGGTGGGTGGAGATTTCTCTTTAGGATCAATTCAATGGTCAAAGAATGAGCAAACCCTGCACACCCGGGGCACCAGGCCATGCAAAACCATTCATCTTAGGGCGACAAGGGGAGCAGGGTTCTAAAATGCAATCATATCACGGAGTTTTACTATTTATAATATGGTCATATATTTATTTATGCAGACTAGCTCATAAATAAGTTACATTTGACAAATTATCCAATGGATTATGAAAAAAAAGGGGAGGTGCAAAAACATTAGTTTCCCCGCGACTCGCAAAGTTTGCAGGTGTTTCTGAATAATAAACAATGCCATGCTGGTGGGTGGTACCATTCAAATAAAACCCAGCCCTGAAACTAAACTAGGAAAAGACATGTCATTGGCACGAATTTGCACAAAGCGGGCAGTTCGGTTTTGTCACTTCAAGCTCAAATATATAATAATTTGACAAAAACTATTACTTATTGACTTACATTGTTGTGCAGCATCATGGGTAAGCTCTGGCCATCATCTTTCAACTCGAATAACTGGATTTCTACTGGTGTGAGCGTTTAATCATGTTATAATGCGTCCTCAGCGTTCCGGGCCCTGCTGCAGATCCGAGCCATGAGGAAGAAGCTGAGTCCTCTCTCTCCTGCCGGGTTTAACCCCGTTATCACCTCCCAGACCTCCGATTCAGAGGAACACTCGGTACGATATATACCCATATATATATTTTTAATACAGTGTATAGCAACATGACATCTCATCTCCTTTTTTCGTTCTCTTTACCCCCCCCCAGGCGTCAGACCACATCCCCCCAGGTTATGAGGCAGTGTCCCTCCTGGAGGCTCTGAACGGGCCCCTGAGCGTGTCTCCCTCGGCCCCCCCTCTGCAGGACCTCACTGGGGGCCACGTCTCAGGGACCCTGCCCCACTACAGCAGTGAGACCCACCCCGCCCCTGCCCGCTCCATGTCCCCCCTGGACCACTCCAACTCCAGCCAGGGACTCAAACTGAAGAAGAGCGGATCCAAGTGAGTGGAGCTTGAAGACACAGGTCGTGTCCCAAATGACACCATATTCTCTATACAGAGCCCTATAGACCCTGGTCAAAAGTAGTGCACTACATGTGGAATAGGATACCATTTGGGATGCAGAAACGCATACAAACATACTGTACATTTGAATAGGAATTAATGTCCTAGGACTTTTAAAGGTTTAGCTAATAGAATATCTTTCTTTCGGGGACAAAAGTAGTGTTGTGAGAGTGTTTGTTGTGGTGTTTATGATTCTGACTGCTGCATTGTGGGATGTGTCAGGTCTCTCTCCCAGAATTCTTCGGTGCTGCCCGAGGAGGAGGACGAGAAGTCAGAACGCAGCGAATCAGAAGTTCAGGCCTGCCGTCGGAAACAACAACCGGAGGTACACTGACACAGTGGGTGCGTGTGTGTTGGTGTCTGTGTCCGTCTCCAGTGTGTGTGTTTGACCTTACTCCCTCTGCTCTCTGTTCCAGAGTGGTGTAACTCCAGAGAGTGAGAACCTGACTCTATCCTCGTCTGGAGCCATAGACCAGTCCTCTTGTACTGGGACACCTTTCTCCTCCACCATCACCTCCCCTGAAGGTGGGCCTTCTGCTGGGGCTGGCAGGGGGTGCCAGTGGGCAATGGAAAATGTGTCAAATTATTAAACATTGTTAATTCTTCTTCTCTCTGTCTCTCTCTCTCTCTCTCAGACCAAGTGAGCAGTAGCCTGGCCCAGTCAGTCATGTCCATGGCTTCTTCCCACAGCCATCACTCTCAGATCAGCACTGACACCCTGTCTTCCATGTCCGGTTCCTACCTGGCCGGGCCGGAGGGGGAGGTAGAGGGGGAGGAGGGGGGAGAGGCAGAGGGGGAGGAGAACCAGGACGCACCCATGGAAAGCCGGGGACCCTCACAGCAGGATGGGGAGGTGAGAAACAGGGCAGAGGAGGGAGAACAGGGGTGGAGAAGGGGCTTGTCAATCTCTGACATAGAGAATAACCCCCCCCCCCCCTCTATATCTCTCTTTTGCTCTCTTTCTTTGTCTCGCTCTCAGGAGCTACCCATGGAGCCAAAAGAACAGAACTTCTCAGTCGCTGTGTCAGAAGAGCAGGATTCAGAGGTGCTTATATACTAGGGTCATTCCACGAAGAGTGCCTTTTGTGTCCCTTTGATATTTTAAGTAAGAAATTGTGCACCAATATTGCATTTTAAAAGCCTGTTATATTAAAGGAAGTGCCCTTTTAATGTAGACCACATGGAGAATTCAATAAATCAGATTTTTAATATGAATAAAGACTTGTTAAAGTGCAGAAATTCAGCATTTTCACGTCCCTCCGTCAACCCTGCGTCACTTCTAGGAAGACTTTAACCCACTTAATCCCAACATCTCACCAAGTTTTCACCATCATTGTAAAGCCTTAGTTATTTTGTTGCTTTGACAAAGTCATTTCTGAAGATGATTATTTATTTCATGTTATTAGAGATTGTGGTGCAGAAGGGCCTAGCAGCAGGTGGAACGCTGGCTAGGAACAAGCTCCAGCTGAGCACTGTTCCCTTAACGAGGGTGGGGCAGCCCTCTAATTGACTGCCTAAAGACTTAAAAGTGTGTAGCTCTCACTCTGCGGGGAGAGCATACGTCACGTGAGGTATGGATAGGACTGATATGATTTGCAGCGTTTAAGCTTTTGGCATGTCCTGTTGACCCTGTAGAGCTCTGAAAGAGCCAGGATGTAATTTTCCTTTTCTTAATTAAAGCCTCTTTGTTTGCACCGCGCTCCTGTCTCCTGTGCCTTTACCTTTGGGTCATTGCCTACGCCCGCCCCCTAGACAGTGGAAAAACCCTTGCACTGTCACAGTGATTCCTTTACGTCTGTCCCTCATTTTTAAGGTCAACCCTGTTACGTGAACTGAACTCTCGTTTTCATATGGTGAAACTATTGCTTTTTAAATATTCTAAAGATACATTGAACATCTAATAGTCAAATCATAGAGTGACATCAGATGAGCTGGTTCTACACTTTTTGGCCATTTTGTGTTGGAGAACTGAGCTGGTCGAGCATAACATGTCAACCCTGTTACCCATAGATAGACAGGCTAAAATTGTTTTTAGCATTTTTTTTTTTTTTTGGGGGGGGGGGTGATGCTTCCATTCAATTGCCACTCCCTGTTGCACACAATAAGCTTCCATTCCCCCTGTCACAAGGTGATTTATGGATGATTTTAAGAAGAAATCATCAACCCTGTTACTTTATTTGGCTCTTAATAGGCACTTACTAATAGTATTTTTTAAAAATGTTTAATCTCTTGAGATGGGGAAAATTAGTTTTTTATGAAGTTAAACGTGCTCTTTATGACAGAATTTTTAAATGAGATGAAATCAAGTTTTTTGGCCCAAGTTACACTTCTCAAAAGTCACCGAATTGGTGGAATGTACCTAAACTATATGAATGGATATAGATATTAAACATATAAAATACAACAAATCTAACTGCTTCTCTCCTTCTCACAGGGAAATGATGTCACAGAGGAAGACTGCCCCTCCCCTTCCCATGAGCAGGGTAACTATGTGACCTCTTATTGACCTTTTCACCTCTCACCTCTGACCCCTCTCTCTGTTTTACCCTCCTCACTATCTGGCCATGCTGGAAAGGACAGAAGTATGGGGCAGTCTAACCACTAATACAATGTTACCCACTAATCCTAACTTAAAGCCTCACCCAAACTACTTACCCTTGCCCTACATCAAGGAACAAAACAAATATATCTCCTGTACTCACTCATCAGTTCTGACGACATTGCCACTTTTGTCCTTTCTAACATGGCATTCTAGTGACTGACTACCCTGTCACAGCACCCTATACTTTGAACTACCATAGAAAGCCCATTATTAGTTAGATAGCAGGGTGTGCTAAGTGGTGCCATGCTAGATTCTCTCCACTGTAAATGAAAATGTGGGCTAAAATACTGGCCATCGGTGAAATCATCCCAAGTCATGCGTTTGCACCTGTGCATTTGGCTCAGTGTGTATGAGTCAGACCTGGTTCAAATACAATGTGTATTTGTTATTGAAATACTAATTGTATGTGTATTTGAGTATTTTCTAATACTGTGACCCGAATAAACTAGCCAACTTCTATTGAAAGTATTTTCAAATACTATTTTCAAATACCTGGGTTAAATGGGAGTATAATTGAGTCAGTGTATTTGAGTAATTTTAAAATACTTTCCAAGTGTATTTCCAAATACATTCCAATATTCAACTACTTGTCTTTTCAAATACAACATATTTAAATGTCTTTGAAAGTAATTGAAATACCCTAAATAGTATTTGTACCCAGGTCTGGGGTGTGTGTGTGTGTGTGTTGTTAGTTTGCCCATGCTTGTGTGTGTGTGTTTGCCTGCTGTGCTCTGCATGTGCTGCTTAGATTCCACAACCTAATATGCAGTTGTATGTACAGTATATTTGTGTCTGTGTGTCTCTCTCTCTCTCTCTCTCTCTCTCTCTCTCTGTGTCTCTCTCTCTCTCTGTCTGTGTGTGTGTCTCTCTCTCTCTCTCTCTCTCTCTCTCTCTCTCTCTCTCTCTCTCTCTCTCTGTGTGTGTGTCTCTGTGTGTGTCTCTGTATGTGTGTGTCTCTCTCTCTCTGTATGTCTCTCTCTCTCTGTGTGTGTCTCTGTATGTGTGTGTCTCTCTCTCTCTCTCTGTATGTCTCTCTCTCTGTATGTCTATCTCTCTCTCTCTCTCTCTGTATGTGTGTCTCTGTGTGTGTCTCTCTCTGTATGTGTGTCTCTGTGTGTGTGTGTGTCTCTCTCTCTCTCTGTGTCTCTCTCTCTGTATGTGTGTCTCTCTCTCTCTGTGACTCTCTCTCGCTCTCTCTCTCTCTCTGTATATGCCTGTCTCTCTCTCTCTCTGTGTATATGTCTCTCTCTCTCTCTCTCTCTCTCTGTGTATATGTCTCTCTCTCTCTCTCTGTGTATATGTCTCTCTCTCTCTCTCTGTGTATATGTCTCTCTCTCTGTGTATGTGTGTCTCTCTCTCGCTGTGTATCTCTCTGTGTATATGTCTCTCTCTCTCTCTGTGTATATGTCTCTCTCTCTCTCTGTGTATATCTCTCTCTCTCTGTGTATATGTCTCTCTCTCTCTCTGTGTATATCTCTCTCTCTCTGTGTGTGTCTCTCTCTCGCTGTGTATCTCTCTGTGTGTCTCTCTCTCTGTGTATATGTCTCTCTCTCTCTCTGTGTATATGTCTCTCTCTGTGTGTGTCTCTCTCTCGCTGTGTGTCTCTCTCTGTGTATATGTCTCTCTATCTCTGTGTATGTGTGTCTCTCTCTCTCTCTCTCTCTCTCTCTGTATATATACGTCTCTCTCTCTCTATATATGTCTCTCTCTCTCTGTGTATATGTCTTTCTCGCTCTCACTCTCTCTCTGTATATATCTCTCTCTGTGTATATGTGTGTCTCTCTCTCTCTCTCTCTGTATATGTCTCTCTCTCTGTGTGTATGTGTGTCTCTCTCTCTCTCTCTGTGTATCTCTCTCTCTCTGTGTATGTCTCCTCTCTCTCTCTGTATATGTCTCGCTCTCTCTCTGTGTATATGTGTCTCTCTCTCTGTATATGTCTCTCTCTCTGTATATGGCTCTCGCTCTCTCTCTCTGTGTATATGTGTCTCTCTCTCTCTCGCTCTCTCTGTGTATATGTCTCTCTCTCTCTGTGTGTATATGTCTCTCTCTCTCTCTCTCTCTCTCTCTCTGTATGTGTGTCTCTGTGTGTGTCTCTCTCTGTATGTGTGTCTCTGTGTGTGTGTGTGTCTCTCTCTCTCTCTGTGTGTCTCTCTCTCTCTCTCTCTCTGTGTCTCTCTCTCTGTATGTGTGTCTCTCTCTCTCTGTGACTCTCTCTCGCTCTCTCTCTCTCTCTGTATATGCCTGTCTCTCTCTCTCTCTGTGTATATGTCTCTCTCTCTCTCTCTCTGTGTATATGTCTCTCTCTCTCTCTCTCTCTCTGTGTATATGTCTCTCTCTCTCTCTCTCTGTGTATATGTCTCTCTCTCTGTTTATGTGTGTCTCTCTCTCGCTGTGTATCTCTCTGTGTATATGTCTCTCTCTCTCTCTCTGTATATGTCTCTCTCTCTCTCTGTGTATCTCTCTCTCTCTCTGTGTGTATGTGTGTCTCTCTCTCGCTGTGTATCTCTCTGTGTGTCTCTCTCTCTCTCTGTGTATATGTCTCTCTCTCTCTCTGTGTATATGTCTCTCTCTGTGTGTGTCTCTCTCTCGCTGTGTGTCTCTCTCTGTGTATGTGTGTCTCTCTCTCTCTCTCTCTGTATATATACGTCTCTCTCTCTCTCTATATGTCTCTCTCTCTCTGTGTATATGTCTTTCTCGCTCTCACTCTCTCTCTGTATATATCTCTCTCTGTGTATATGTGTGTCTCTCTCTCTCTCTCTGTATATGTCTCTCTCTCTGTGTGTATGTGTGTCTCTCTCTCTCTCTCTGTGTATCTCTCTCTCTCTGTGTATGTCTCTCTCTCTCTGTGTATATGTCTCTCTGTGTATATGTGTGTCTCTCTCTCTCTCTCTCTGTATATGTCTCGCTCTCTCTCTGTGTATATGTGTCTTTCTCTCTGTATATGTCTCTCTCTCTGTATATGGCTCTCGCTCTCTCGCTCTCTCTCTCTGTGTATATGTGTCTCTCTCTCTCTCGCTCTCTCTGTGTATATGTCTCTCTCTCTCTGTGTGTATATGTGTCTCTCTCTCTCTATCTCCCAATCCTCCTCTTTTCCTCTACTTCTCCACTCCAAAGTCAGATACATTGGGCTTCAATCTCTAACCCTGCCTCTCTGTGTCCCCAAAGTTTGAGTGTGTGTGTGTGTGTCCCCAAAGTTTGAGTGTGTGTGTCCCCCGAGTTTGAGTGTGTGTGAACCCTGAGTTTGAGTGTGTGTGTTTGTCCAGAGCTTGAGTGTGTGTGTGTGTGTGTGTGTGTGTGTTATTTATGAATGTGTGTTTAAATGCTTGTATGTCTGCCTGTGTGTGTATCTGATGTGTTTGTGTGTGACATCTTAATCATCATGCATGTTCTGACTAGTATAGAACTTCTTAATATGTATTTTCCTCCAGTCATAGTGGAATTGTGTGTGTGTGTGTGTGTGTGTGTGTGTGTGTGTGTGTGTGTGTGTGTGTACACGTTTTACTATTCTTGTGAGTACCAGAAGTCCTCACTAGAATAGTAAACCAACTAAAATTCAGAGAAGTGAGGACATTTTGCTGGTCCTCACTTGTAAAAAGGCTATTTTAGGCTTAGAGGTTAGATTAGGGTTAAGGAAAATAGGATTTTGAATGGGAATCAATTGTTGGTCACCAAAAAGTCCTCACAAGTATAGTAAGACGTGTGTGTGTGTGTCAATATGGAGTGGTGCTATTGGCTGTGGGCATTAAATAAACAATAACAAACAATTAATAAATTAGTCAATAAGGAAACCAAAGGAATCCTGTCTCTATAAATGTTCATGTGCGTGTGATGTATGTTTGCATGTATCTGTCCCTGCTGCGCTGTGTGCCAGCTTCCATGTGCATCCTCTGAGCCTGCTGAGCCACATGCTTATCATCACCATCACATGATCACACACACACACAAACACACACACACTAGTATGGTCATCTAAAAAACGACTGACCCCCATCTACACCCCTGGCCCCGCCCCCCTGCTGTGCCTGGCTGCTGTTGTTTGACCTTTGCCCTCGCTTGCAGGTGGGCGGAGCAGGTGTCCAGAGTTGGCCAATAACAATCAGGGCGTCGCCCTCTGCGACACGCACTGTTTGGGGGGGCTGGACAATGAGCAGGTTCCCGACAGCCGATTCGCCGGTGAGTGGCAACCTACCGAACATGGACCAATCAGAGCTGAGACTGGGGCGGGGGAGAAGGGGGAGAGAAAGGGGTGTCAGTGAAAGGAAATAAGAAGTGAGCGAGGGATCATGGAGGAGAGGGATCATGGAGGAGAGGGATCATGGAGGAGAGGGATCATGGAGGAGAGGGATCATGGAGGAGAGGAGAAGCAGTGGAACAGAAGTCAGGGTAGAGAGGGGAGAGAAGATTGAGAGGATGGAGAGGGAAGGAAGACTGAAGGAAGAGGTAGACAGAAGGAAGAGGTTGACAGACAGGTAGACTGAAGGAAGAGGTAGACAGATAGGTAGACAGACAGGTAGACTGAAGGAAGAGGTTTACAGACAGGTTGACAGACAGGTAGACTGAAGGAAGAGGTTGACAGACAGGTAGACTGAAGGAAGAGGTTAACAGACAGGCAGACAGAAGGGAGAGGTAGACAGACAGGTAGACTGAAGGAACAGGTTGACAGACAGGTTGACAGACAGGTTGACTGAAGGAAGAGGTTAACAGACAGGTAGACTGAAGGAAGAGGTTGACAGACAGGTAGAATGAAGGAAGAGGTTGACAGACAGGTAGACAGAAGGGAGAGGTAGACAGACAGGTTGACAGACAGGTAGACTGAAGAAAGAGGTAGACAGGTAGACACAGGTTGACAGATAGGTAGACCGAAGGAAAAGAGAGACAGACCGACAGGTAGACCGACAGGTAGACCGACAGGTTGACAGACAGGTTGACAGACAGGTTGACAGACAGGTAGAGTGAAGGAAGAGGTTGACAGACAGGTTGACAAAGCTTTAAGCTGAGGCTCCAATGTTTCTAGCTGAGATTGTGTTTAGCACAAACAGAAAGTGAAGAGGGGAGAGTGGTAGATTAGATGCCCTCCAAATGTCTGTCTACTACTGTTGTTTCATCTCAAAGGGCTCAGGAAATAGATGCCGGAAAGGGAATGAATGAGCCAGACTAAATAAGGCTGTAATTGGCATCAGCAGTGGGATCCATCCATACCGAACACAAGACAGCATATCTTTCTCAGCAGTTAGAACAGGAGGCTTCCTTCTTCTCATCATCCACCCTTCTTTCACTGTTGTGGTTGTCGTCTGTTGTTTTTCTCAGTAGTAGGTGGTTGTGCAATCTCTTCCTCCTCTCCCCCCAGTAAAAAGCTCCTGTGTGTGTGAGAGAAAGTGTGTGTGTCTTTATGTTTGTGAGTGTGTTTGATTGTGGATATGTGAGAGAGTGTGTGTCTTTGCATGTAACTGTGTGTGTTTGACCATGTTTTATTTGTCCGTGTTCTGTGTGTGTGTGTGTGTGTGAGAGCTTGTGTGGTGTTCTATTTGTCTGTGTTCTGTTTTTCCGTGTGTGTGTGTATGAGAGAGAGAGAGTGTGTGTGTGAGAGAGAGTGTGTGTGTGAGAGAGAGTGTGTGTGTGTGTGTGTGAGAGAGAGAGCGTGTGTGTGAGCGCGTGTGGGTGTACTATCTGGTCCATCTCAGAGCTCCAAGTTCATGTTCAGTGTCTGCCAGTTCCGAGCCGCTTTGCTAATCGTCTGCGACTCATCCCTCCATCCATCTCTCCCTCTCCTCTGCTTCTCCCTCGCTTGCTAGATGTGCCCCTCTGCTGTGCTGACCAGAAGCAGGTTACAGTGAGGGAGGGGTGAAAGGCTTTGTTTCTCAAGAGGAATCCCAGTGCACAGCAGTGTGTCAAGATCCAGGTGTTGCTTTTGACAAGAACAACAAGTATCCAAAAACAAGTGGAAAAACGTAGCTTTAGCTTTGTTTATCTATCTCTCTAGCACTCTAACATGGGTGCTGTTTCTGCGGCCACCAACTCTCAAACTATTAGTCCCTGTTTTCCTGCCTTTTTGTTACAAATCTCAAGCCGCAGAGTGAACGCAGAGATGTAGACATCTGGCTACTAGAGAACAGTCCCTATTTTAATAATTACAGACGAAGCCTTTGCTCCTCCCATTCCTGTAACTCCCAACTTATTGACCCCTGACCCCAGTCCCTCGCTCTCCCTTGGTCGCCCTTTGTACCCCCCCCCCCCCCTTCTCTTTGTGGTGTTTGAATTCTCTGTGCCGTAAATGTGTTCTATTCTCTGTTTCTCTCCTTTATCCATCATTTCATATTTTCCGTCTCCTCTTCGATGTCCCTCTCTCTCTTTCTCCCTCTCTCTCTGCTCTCTTTCGGATGGACAGATGCGGACTCATGCCCTGTGCACATTGAGGAATAGGTATGGCTATAGCTGTGGCTAGCTGGTAGGTAGGCCAGAGGATATTCACTAAACTAAAACCACAGACTCACGCTATTGACACTGTAGACTGTGTTGCCTGTTAAATAACCGCTACCTGGTCAATAACCGCTACCTGGTAAATAACCACTACCTGGTAAATAACCACTACCTGTCTATCTGGTAAATAACCACAACCTGGTAAATAACCGCTTACTGGTAAATAACCGCTACCTGTTAACCTCTTAAGGATCTGATCCTTTTTTTCAATTTTCGCCTAAAATGACATACCCAAATCTAACTGCCTGTAGCTCAGGACCTGAAGCAAGGATATGCATATTCTTGATACCATTTGAAAGAACACACTTTGAAGTTTGTGGAAATGTGAAATTAATGTAGTAAATATATAACACATTAGATCTGGTAAAAGATGATACAAACAAAAAACATGCGTTTTCTATTTATTTTTTGGTTCCATCATCTTTGAAATGCAAGAGAAAGGCCACAATATAATATTGCAGTTTGGCGCCATTTAGATTTTGGCTACTAGATGGCAGCAGTGTGTGTGCAAAATTTCAGCTTGATCCAGTGAAGCATTGCAATACTGGACTATTTTGTATCAGGTCTGCCCTAATGTGCCGAATTGGTCAATTGATACATTTTCAAATACATAACTATAGACAACATACAAAAAATGATATGGTAATACAAAATGTAAGTTTACACACTCCCAGAAATGTCATACATGATGGATCATTAGCTTGTACACTAACTTTCACACATCTAGATGGCCGGGCGGGGTGGGTGTGGAGCCAGAGACAGCAAGGGTTCAAACTGTAGAACCCAGTTCCTACATTTTAATATAAAAATTGATTTTATCAAACAAAACTATGCTACATTTTATCTCTGGGACCCTCAGGATGACAAATCAGAGCAAGATTACTGAATGTAAGTACATTACCTTCAGAGGTGAATGTATCAAACCAGTTGCCGTGATACATTTTCTGTTGTTGTGCATGGTCTTTTTTCACTGTAATAGCTACTGTAAATTGGACAGTGCAGTTAGATTAACAAGAATTTAAGCTTTCTGCCCATTTAAGACATGTCTATGTCCTGGAAAGTTTGCTGTTACTTACAACAGTCATGCTAATCACATTAGCGCACGTAAGCTCAACCGTCCCGTATACGGGACACCGATCCCGTAGAGGTTAAATAACCACTATGTGGTAAATAACCACTACCTGGCTACCTGGTAAATAACCACTACCTGTTAAATAACCACTAACTCGTAAATAACCACCACCTGGTAAATAACCACTACCTGGTAAATAACCACTGTCTGGTAAATAATCACTACCTGTTAAATAATCACTACCTGGTAAATAACCAATACCTGGTAAATAACCACTAACTGGTCAATAACCGCTGCCTGGTAAATAACCACTACCTGGTTACCTGGTAAATAACCGCTACCTGGTAAATAACCACTACCTGTTAAATAACCACTATCTGGTAAATAACCGCTACCTGTTAAATAACCCATACCTGGCTACCTGGTAAATGACCATTACCTGTTAAATAACTACTACCTGGTAAATACCCACTACCTGGCTACCTGGTAAATAACCACTACCTGTTAAATAACCACTACCTGGTAAATAACCACTTGTTAAATAACCACTACCTGTTAAATAACCACTACCTGTTAAATAACCATAGTGTGATTTAGAGCAGTGATCTCTTACCTTTCTCCTGGAGAGCCAAACGGTGTTCAGAGTTTATTAGTTTCAACCCAGCACTCAAACACCCATCTTTGACTAATCCTCAAGAAGGCCTTGATTAGTTGAATCAGGTGCTGTAAGTGCAGTGCTAGTACAAAACCCTGCATGTAGCTACTGTAGCTCTCCTGTTTTTCAGGGATGAATCCCAACTTGAGAAACACGTCTAGTAAAAGCGTTTTGTGCACATTTCTGAAGTTGGGATCGGTCCCTTATTGAATGTGCATGCGGCCCAGTAGGCCTCACTTTAACTCCCCATCTCTATGACCAGGTAGGTAGCCTTGTGGTTAAGCGCTTTGGGCCAGTAACCGAAAGGTCGCTGGTTCGAATCCCTGAGCCGGCAAGGTGGAAAAATCTGCCTTTCTGCCCTTGAGCAAGTCAGTTAACCGCCAACAACAACTGCTCCCCGGGCGCCAATGACGTTGATTAAGGCAGCCTCCCACACCTCTCTGATTCAGAGGGGTTGGGTTAAATACGGAAGACACATTCTGGTTGAATGCATGCGCAACTGACTAGGTATCCCCGTTTACCAATCCCCTTCCCCCCAGTTAGACTGGTCTGCCACAGACTTTAGACACTACCATTATCACCCACTAGATGGCGATAGAACATCAGTCCTCAACACAAGGACCTTGAATGTTGTTTTACTTTTATATCCTTTGTTTTCTCTCTCTATGTCTCTCTTTTTCACTCTCTCGCTCTCACTCTTTCTCTCAGGTCTGATGTATCTGGGAGGCTATAGGCCAGTGTTGGAGCCCCTCCCCCACCACGCCTCAACCAGTAATATCAATATGGAGGAGCAAGGGGCGGAGACTAGGGACGGCCAGAGTCCCAAACACACACCTCGCACACCACGCCGCGGACCACTCATTGTGTAACACGTCCACACATGTCCAGTTCTGACCTCAGCATCATAACAGCACAGACTGATATTTTATCCATTTTACGCAACCTCATGATTACGCAGTAGACCTCGTCCTTCATTCCTGCATCTCCTCACCTGATCAACCAATGCCCCTGTCCTTCACCTGTCCTGAGGCAGTGTCCTCACTCAACCGTCCTACACCTCTCCTCACGCTCTACCTGGTAAATAAATATAGAGGAGCGTCTATCTCAGTTGCTAAAACTAACAGGGAAATCTTGAAGAGGATTTAACCTATCCACAGTCCAAAAAGGAGTCTGCTAGAGTTAGACCGTTCCCTCCCCCCTCAATGTTTCATAATGGCTTTCTTGTGTTATGTGTCATTGGTAAGACCTTTGGGACTCCTCCCCCCCTTGCCTCGACCAACCAACCAATCAGGGGTTAGTGTGATCTGCAATCTAATTAATATTCATGTTTTCTGTTTGACCTTCTAACGAGTTGTCGAACACCATAAAAACAACAGTTAGTGTCACTAGACTACCAAACTGGATTCTACTGGACTGGACTCTCCGGCTCCAGTCCATGAACCAGTAGACGCCGGCCCTGGTTTTGCATGCAGCGCTCTTATGTCTCCAATCAGCCCTACTGTACTCAACAGTGATCTGTCCTGAATGGGTCTTGCCTCGTTAGCTAAGAAACTGGACTTGCTGTACATGGTGGTGAATGGAGGATTTTGATCAAAAATGGCAGATTTGTCCCTAAAATGGAGGACTTGATTTGCTCCAAATTGGTGGTGGTAGATAGATACTGAACTGTAAAGAAGACAGACTGGAGTCCCTGAGAATGTACGATGCCGATGGAGGATGTGGAACAATCAGGGGAGAATGTAATGTAATGATTTGTTTTGGGGTTATTAACTGTGGAAGAATGACCTCTGAACTACCACCTGTGTCCCTTGCACACCTTTCCCAACACACACACAGTCATACACACCAGTATTATCTAAGTTTGACTCGCTGGTGTAAAGAGCTTTACCACAAGGACATTAAAGCAATACAGAACCTATACCTGGAAACAAGTAGCACACATCACCCTACAAAAACACCTGTGCTGTTCGATAGACAAACCTGAACCACCTTCTCTTCATTTTGTGAAATCCTTTAGTTTTTTTAATTTTCTATTATATTGTTTTTAGTGTATAGCTCTCCTGTT
The DNA here is from genome assembly GCF_964263955.1 of Coregonus lavaretus. NCBI lineage: Eukaryota > Metazoa > Chordata > Actinopteri > Salmoniformes > Salmonidae > Coregonus > Coregonus lavaretus. The sequence goes on from NC_140012.1 coordinate 39,666,254, forward strand.
AATGTCGTCACATGTTCTGTGTTTTATTTCTTTAAACAAAAATGTGTTGTTCATTACGTGGATGATATGTGAAATTAATAATGGTACTTGAGAAGAAACAAAACTACTTTAAAAAAAAGGGATGATTTACACCAACATGGAATGCACTTCTTGCTGTTACCTAAGCAACACACTTTGCGGCGCATGAGGCGATTGTAGAGTAAAGCATGGTAGTCTAGGTCAGTCTCAACACCCCTGTAGAGTACCCACAGTGGTATGCTCCACAGATCCAACCCCCCTAAAGAGTACTCATAGTGGTACACCCCTCTGACCTTTCTGTATTGTCATATTGTCTCCAAATGACACCCAATTCCCTGTATAGTGCACTACTTTGACCAGAACCCAATTCCCTGTATAGTGCACTACTTTGACCAGAGCCCAATTCCCTTTATAGTGCACTACTTTGACCAGAGCCCAATTCCCTGTATAGTGCACTACTTTGACCAGAGCCCAATTCCCTTTATAGTGCACTACTTTGACCAGAGCCCAATTCCCTGTATAGTGCACTACTTTGACCAGAGCCCAATTCCCTGTATAGTGCACTACTTTGACCAGAGCCCAATTCCCTGTATAGTGCACTACTTTGACCAGAGCCCAATTCCCTGTATAGTGCACTACTTTGACCAGAGCCCAATTCCCTGTATAGTGCACTACTTTGACCAGAGCCCAATTCCCTGTATAGTGCACTACTTTGACCAGAGCCCAATTCCCTGTATAGTGCACTACTTTGACCAGAGCCCAATTCCCTTTATAGTGCACTACTTTGACCAGAGCCCAATTCCCTGTATAGTGCACCACTTTGACCAGAGCCCAATTCCCTGTATTGTGCACCACTTTGACCAGAACCCAATTCCCTGTATAGTGCACTACTTTGACCAGAGCCCAATTCCCTGTATAGTGCACTACTTTGACCAGAGCCCAATTCCCCGTATAGTGCACTACTTTGACCAGAACCCAATTCCCTTTTAAGTGAAGGTAGTGAGCCATATGGGGAATAGGGTGCCATTTGAAATGCATAGATAGTCTATAAGACACACTACAGATGCCCTCTTCCTTATCCTCAACTATAGGCTGGCTACAGCTCTGTTAGCTAGTGTTCACACACCGTCAGCTCATACACCCCTACCTGTATCCCTTTCACCTACAGTATACTGGACCATGGTTCACTTTTGTAGAATGCTGATTGAAAATGTCAACTGCAAAAAAACAATAAAGTTTTTTGAACTGAAGTCCTTTACCATTTCTTGTTTACATCCAGTGAATGAGACAACTGTGACAAAAGGAGATGAGGAAATGGGGTCACAGCAATAGGTTGGGACCTTTTGACCTACGTGTAAATATGTCATTTGTGTAAATCTGACTACTTCCTGCACAGTGTCAGTGTCTGACAGGATCAGCAAGGTGCTGTGACTCCAAAAAACATGTGATGTGTCCAAAATGGAACCTGATTTGTCTAATGAAAAATGTATCAACACCTACAAAAATGTCCATTAATTATAATCCACATTTCCTTTTGCTGCAGGATTATTTTCCTGTTGTAGCAAACTGGCTCAAATGAAGATCATACAGCTGTATAAATACTATAGTTTACTGTAGTGTTTTTGCAGACTTTACTGTAGTATTTACATTTACATTTTATTTACAGTTAACTATAGTAAAAATACTGTAGTAAAAGAACAAGAATATATTGTAGTGTTTTTGCAGACTAGTATTAATTGGCGCTCAAACAGAATAGGGAACTAACAAAGTCACTAAACACATCCAAACGAAACAGGAGGGGTTCTGAAAGACACTCATGGGGGTGTCTACTGAAAGTTGACTAGCAACAACAACTGGGACCTAAAAGACACCCACCATGAGCGCCCACTACATTTACCCTGAAGAGGCAAACAACAAAAACCCACCAAACTGAAAGACAGGAAGCAAACCAAAAAGTGAAGCAAAATGAAAACAGGGAAGATCAGATAAAGGATTGTTTATCAGAAATCAAATAGGGTGACTCAACTAAAGGTGTTAACCCTCCACATCTCTCAAGCCAACTGGAGCACTGGGCCAGCTGCTCTTGCACATCTAGCATTCCAGTGTTAATACTAATTGTAATTATTTTGCACTATAGCCTATTTATTGCCTTACCTCCATAACTTGCTACATTTGCACACACTGTATATATTTTTCTGTTGTATTTTTTTACTTTGTTTTTTTACCCCATATGTAACTCTGTGTTGTTGTTTTTATCGCACTGCTTTGCTTTATCTTGGCCAGGTCGCAGTTGTAAATGAGAACTTGTTCTCAACTGGCTTACCTGGTTAAATAAAGGTGAAAAAATATATATATATATCCCCTGTGCCAGCAAAGGTGAAACGCCGTCTGACTAACGAGATGACAAGCCAGCACAGGTGTAACACAAACGGACTAACGAGATGACGCCAATCGGTGCGCCCAACGTGCTAACGCGCTAAATCCAACCTCGAAATATAAATGGGAAAACCAAAGCCTGTAACAGTATACTGTAGTATTTACTATAGTGTTTTTGTTTTATTATCTTTGACATAGAAGTAGTGATGTTACGTTTGATACCAGAGCTCCGAGGCATGCGTCGAAATCGCTAAGCAGCTAACTTCGAAGCAGTGTGCTGATGCGTGTATCACTTTATCAGAAGTGCATCATCAATGACTTCCGAAGTTTTGTTTGATCACGTACTTTTTCAAACTGTGTGTTGCAAAAAGCGAGATCCCACTTATTTCGCCGTGGTTCCGGTGCTTTCTTCGATTAAAAGATGCTTTCAAACACCGACCTCTACTAAATATAGTTAGGATTTTGTACAAAAAGTTTCACCTGACCGGTAGTTTAGCAGGTAGGCTTCTCAGACCATTTCGTATTCTGTATGTAAATCCGAAGACGCCGTTTCGTATGTATTAATTTGTAGATGTCCATCGCCCATTTCGTATGATATGTTACTAATTACAATTCGTATTATATGTTACGAATTTGCAAAACGTACAATATGTTACGAATTTCCTAAATGTATGATATGTTACAAATTCTAGCTAGGTGGCTAACGTTAGCTAGGCTAGGGGATAGGGTTAAGTTTAGGAGTTATGTTAAAGAGTTAAGGGAAGGGTTAGCTAAAAGGGTTAGGGAAAGGGTTAGTTAACATGCTAAATAGTTGCAAAGTAGCTGAAAAGTAGTAAGTAGTTGAAAAAGTGCTAATTAGCAAAAATGCTAAAGTTGTCCTTGTTGAGATTTGAACCCTCAACCTTTGAGTTGCTAGACGTTTGTGTTATATGCACACCATCCACCATGACCAAACATCTTATGCATTACCGGGGGCAAACTACCTGCCTTCCAGGACACCTACAGCACCCGATGTAACAGGATGCATAGTCAATATTGGACCTGCCCTCCAGGACACCTACAGCACCCGATGTAACAGGATGCATAGTCAATATTGGACCTGACCTCAACTTCCCCCATAATGCTGTGCTGCAGGATGACACACTCTAAAGCAGGGGTGTCAAACGTACGGCCCGCGGGCCGGATCAGGCCCGCAAACTGGTTTAATCCGGCCCGCGAGATGATTTTGAAAAAAAAAATGGAAAAAAAAAAGTATAAAATGCGCTGCAATTTTTCAATAAAATAAACTGCTGTTCCAATTGCGTCCACTGGATGGCGCAATAGCAATTGTGTTAAGCAAGCAAATTGTTTATAACGGGGCAGAGCAAGTAGGTCAAGCACGTGCAGCCAATGAGCTACTTTGTTTTGCCCGCAATATTTATTACGGCTTCTACTTTTAACATTATGTGCTTTGGCACCCTCATTGCCCCAATATGTCTCTGTCAAAAAAGAGAAAAGTGGACGCAGAGTGCAGAGTGTTCCAAGAAAAATGGTCATCCTATTTATTCACGGAATTGAATGGGAAAGCTGTATGTTTGGTGTGTTCAGAGCATGTTGCAGTGCTGAAAGAATATAACCTTCGTCGCCACTATGTGAGTCTTCATGCCGACAAATATGACAACTTTCAAGGACAGCGGAGATGAGAGAAGGTGAATGAACTGTTGGTGGGTCTGAAGAAACAGCAGTCTGTGTTTACTCACAGCCGAGACATCAGTGACGCTGCAGTGAAAGCTAGCTACCTCATTGCTAATGAAATCGCAGTGGCTTCAAAACCATTTAGTGAGGGTGAATTTGTAAAAACATGCATGATGAAGGCAGCGGAGATTGTGTGCCCTGAAAAGCGGCAGGCTTTTGCAAATATCAGCCTGACAAGAAACACAGTTGCAGACAGGATTTCCGATCTTTTAGTGGATTTGGACAGCCAGTTGAAGCAAAAAGTAAAGTCATTTATTGCGTTTTCGGTTGCAATTGATGAAAGCACGGACATTACAGATGTTGCACAACTGGCCATTTTCATCCGCGGAGTTGATGACACATTGACCGTCACCGAGGAGTTCGTGGAGTTGGTGCCGATGACAGATACAACGACAGCAGCTGATATTTTTACCGCACTCGTCGGCGCGCTGGACAGGGTCGGAGTGGACTGGTCGGCGCGCTGGACAGGGTCGGAGTGGACTGGTCGGCGCGCTGGACAGGGTCGGAGTGGACTGGTCGGCGCGCTGGACAGGGTCGGAGTGGACTGGTCGGCGCGCTGGACAGGGTCGGAGTGGACTGGTCGGCGCGCTGGACAGGGTCGGAGTGGACTGGTCGGCGCGCTGGACAGGGTCGGAGTGGACTGGTCGGCGCGCTGGACAGGGTCGGAGTGGACTGGTCGGCGTGCTGGACAGGGTCGGAGTGGACTGGTCGGCGCGCTGGACAGGGTCGGAGTGGACTGGTCGGCGCGCTGGACAGGGTCGGAGTGGACTGGTCGGCGCGCTGGACAGGGTCGGAGTGGACTGGTCGGCGTGCTGGACAGGGTCGGAGTGGACTGGTCGGCGCGCTGGACAGGGTCGGAGTGGACTGGTCGGCGCGCTGGACAGGGTCGGAGTGGACTGGTCGGCGCGCTGGACAGGGTCGGAGTGGACTGGTCGGCGTGCTGGACAGGGTCGGAGTGGACTGGTCGGCGCGCTGGACAGGGTCGGAGTGGACTGGTCGGCGCGCTGGACAGGGTCGGAGTGGACTGGTCCCGCGCTGTCAGTGTGTTCGCGACCCAACATGTGGCAGACATGAAGCGGTTCAAAGATAAAATAACGGGACTGTTACGGGAGTTTGAGCAACGCTTTCAGATTTATGTTTATGTTTTTATGTTGATGTGCTATTGTTTTTAATTGATTTTATTTGTATATTTAACCTATTCTTGACTCTGTGGTTCTTGCACTTGTTTGGGGAACAGGATTTCATTATTTTTATCTACATTTCTGCCTGAGAAATGACACCCTGATATAGTTCTGTGATCTGTGATATACTTCTGTGAATCACTGAGGCATTGTGTGTTTGTGTGTTCTTTGTCCTCAGAACTTTCAAATAACTTGAGGTGTTTTATGATTAATAGTGATGTTGTGCTTTTGGACACTGTCCTCAGGCTCCAGCTTTATGTTTATATGTTTTTATGTTGATGTGCTATTGTTTTTAATTGATTTTATTTTATTTGTATATTTAACCTATTCTTGACTCTGTGGTTCTTGCACTTGTTTGGGGAACAGGATTTCATTATTTTTATCTACATTTCTGCCTGAGAAATGACACCCCTGATATAGTTCTGTGATCTGTGAAACAGTTCTGTTAATCACTGAGGCATTGTGTGTTTGTCTGTTCTTTTTCTTTAGAATTTTCAAATAAACTTGACGTGTTTTATGATTAATAGTGATGTTGTGCTTGTACTATTTTGGACACACTGTCCTCAGGCTCCAGCTTTATGTTGTATGTTGATCATATTAAAACAAAGAAAACAATCTGAAGTTGTTGTTTTTAAGTTATATATACCATGATTTTTCCGGTCCGGCCCACTTGGGAATAGATTTTCCTCCATGTGGCCCCTGAGCTAAAATTAGTTTGACACCCCTGCTCTAAAGGGTAGTCATGCACAGCAAAATACGTTGATAGGGCCTTTTTAAAATCAGTTTTCTTGGTTCTGTTTTTCCAGGTCTCTGATTTACCCCAGTTTATTCAACAACAAAAAAGAATTATAAAAACAACACAATTTGATTTTCTGTGTTCACAACAATGCTTAAACGACATCAGGGGATTACTTTTGAGGTCTGGGAAAAATATAAGAAACTTTGATTTTTGAGTGTAGTTGCCCTTTAATTTAGTGAGCTTTTTTTTGTTTGTCATTTAGCAGACGCTCTTATCCAGAGCGACTTACAGTTAGTGAATACATATTTTTTTATACTGGCCCCCCGTGGGAATCGAACCCACAACCCTGGCGTTGCAAACGCCATGCTCTATCAACTGAGCTACATCCCTGCCGGCCATTCCCTCCCCTACCCTGGACGACGCTGGGCCAATTGTGCGCCGCCCATGAGTCTCCCGGTCGCGGCCGGCTGCGACAGAGCCTGGATTCGAACCAGGATCTCTAGTGGCACAGTTAGCACTGCGATGCAGTGCCTTAGACCACTGCGCCACTCAGGAGCATGCCCTGCACTGTTGTTTGGTTAGTGGGTTTTCTGTAGTGCAGTAAGGCACATGTGATGTGATTTGGCAGCCAATTGAATGGGTGGCGTAAAAAGGCCAGCAACACTCCGTATTATTCAGAGCCTCATGAAATGACACCATATATACATTCTACAGACCCTACTGAATATTCCCTACAATATTTTTACTGCGGCACCCAGAATAGTTATTGCTCTAAGCCAATATGTATTCCATATACAGTGATTCGCATTAGGGGCATTTATTTGACCTTGGAACATGCTTTAAAACCCAAATGTAATGCAAATGTCACTTAAATATGAACAAATATGAATCATTGTCAATGTTTAGACAATTATTTGTCATATACAGTGCATTCGGAAAATATTCAGACCCCTTCACTTTTTCCACATTCAGCCTTATTCTAAAATTGATTTAAAAAATGTCCTAATCAATTTACACACAATACCCAATAATGACAAAGCGAAAACAGGTTTTTAGAACTGTTTGCAAATGTATTAAAAATAAAAAACAGAAATATACATAAGTATTCAGACCCTTTGCTATGAGACTTGAAATTAAGCTCAGGTGCATCCTGTTTCCATTGATCATCCTTGAGATGTTTCTACAACTTGATTGGAGTCCACCTGTGGTAAATTCAATTGATTGGACATGATTTGGAAAGGCACACACCTGTCTATATAAGATCCCACAGTTGACAATGCATGTCAGAGCAAAAACCAAGCCATGAGGTCGAAGGAATTGTCTGTAGAGCTCCGAAACAGGATTGTATCGAGGCACAGATCTGGGGAAGGGTACCAAAAAATGTCTGCAGTATTGAAGGTCCCCAAGAACACAGTGGCCTCCATCATTCTTAAATGGAAGAAGTTTGGAAACACCAAGACTCTTCCTAGAGCTGGCCGCCCGGCCAAACTGAGCAATTGGGGGAGAAGGGCCTTAGTCAGGGAGGTGACCAAGAACCTGATGGTCACTCTGACAGAGCTCCAGAGTTCCTCTGTGGAGATGGGAGAACCTTCCAGAAGGACAACCATCTCTGCAGCACTCCACCAATCAGGCCTTTATGGTAGAGTGGCCAGACGGAAGCCACTCCTCAGTAAAAGGCACATGACAGCCTGCTGGGAGTTTGCCAAAAGGCACCTAAAAGACTCAGACCATGAGAAACAAGATTATCTGGTCTGATGAAGTCAAGATTGAGCTCTTTGGCCTGAATGCCAAGCTTCACGGCTGGAGGAAACCTGGCACCATCCCTACAGTGAAGCGTGGTGGCAGCATCATGCTGTGGGGATGTTTTCAGCGGCAGGGACTGGAAGACTAGTCAGTATCGAGGGAAAGATTAACAGAGCAAAGTACAGAGAGATCCTTGATGAAAACCTGCTCCATAGTGCTCAGGACCTCAGACTGAGGTGAAGGTTCACCTTCCAACAAGACAATGACCCTAAGCACACAGCCAAGACAATGCAGGAGTGGCCTCGGGACAAGTCTCTGAGTGGCCCAGCCAGAGCCTGGACTTGAACCCGATCAAACATCTCTGGAGAGACCTGAAAATAGCTGTGCAGCGACGCTCCCCATTCAACCTGACAGAGCTTGAGAGGATCTGCAGAGAAGAATGGGAGAAACTCCCCAAATACAGGTGTGCCGAGCTTGTAGTGTCATACCTAAGAAGATTCGAGGCTGTAATCCCTGCCGAAGGTGCTTCAACAAAGTACTGAGTGAAGGGTCTGAATACTTATGTAAATGTTATATTTCTGTTTTTAATTTAATCCATTTTAGAATAAGTCTGTAACGTAACAAAATGTGGAATAAGTTAAGGGGTCTGAATACTTTCCGAATGCACTGTAAACTGTGAATGCTTTTCATGTCTTAATGTGTTATTGATTCCCACAGGGGGTATGAAAAAATAAATAATAATGTATGCACTAACTGTAAGTCGCTCTGGATAAGAGCGTCTGCTAAATGACTAAAATGTAATGTAATGTTATTGAAACTAAATAATTGTATTGTAGACTATGCTGAACAGCAATAAAGAAAGAACTGAAAGACCTTCCACTGTGTGTGTGACTTGCCAGTTGCTCCTCCAAGCTGTAGGTGGCGATATGCTCTGAAATGTCGCGTCATTGGCCCAACTGGACGGTTCATTCAATGACGTGGACTTTCATTGTAACCATTAACTGCAGCCTCAATACCTCCACACGAGATTTGTCAGCGATTTAATCACATTCTACGACTATTTTGCGAACTGATTTTAAAGTAGACATTCTTGTAGTATTTATTCCTAGGAATAGAAGGTTTGAGACGCGTGAAAACCTATAGAAAACGGCGGTGATTTCTCAGTGAAACAGGTGAGTACTTTCACTAACGTTACTGTAGTCTGTACCAAGAAAAGGTTACTTTGCTGCGCTGTCACTACGTTAGCTGTCAACGTAGAAACTGTAGCACGCTAGAAGAGAAAGTGTAACTTTAGTCATCTTAGCTACGAAGTGATTGCAACGTATCTTACGTTAGCTAGCTACTTTATGCTTCCTCACAAACTTTTTGGCTAGATAGGCTACAGATAATAGAATAGCTATGTTTGAAAGTTTCTGTTTTCACAATCATTTGTATTTTCTCCCAGCCCCCCACCCAAAACTCAGGATGAGTAAAAACAAGGTGTTGAATCTGAAGGACAAAATCGATGGCAACGAGATGGATCTGAGCCTCTGTAACCTCACTGAAGTTCCTGTTAAAGAACTGGTAGGTCAACAATGGCACACTCACACCACATTACCTTTATAAAGCCATGTATTATAGGCAGTAGTCTTGTTATCATACTGTTATGTGTGTGCTTTCAGGCTGGCTTCCCTAAAGTCACAGTCCTGGATCTGTCCTGCAACAACATCACCTCCCTGCCTGTGAGTAACCTTGAATGAACCCAGCCCCAAAGCCAAACACTGGTCACCACAATCTTCAGTTCGGTCAGTTGTGTTAGCGCTGGACTTCAAAGCCTGCTCACAATGTTGCTCTCCTCTGAAGACAAGTGGCTAATGTATTTTAAAGTAGATATTCGTTTAAAGACTAATGTATGGTAGCAACCCAGCCGGATGGTCAAGGAGTTGTACTACAATGTATTAACAGGAGAGGTGTATGGGTAGAGGAGAGGAGAGGGGTGTAGGGGTTAACAGCACTAGTGTACCTTGAGTTTCCTCCGAGCGTTGAACTCGCGCAGACATCCCACTGTCTCCTGTATGGATCATAGACGCCACAGAGAGATGAGTATTACAGACTGTACATAACTGTGTGTGTGGGTGTGTCCAGCTGGAGTTCTGCAGCCTCAGTCACCTGGTCAAGGTGGACCTCAGTAAGAACCAACTGACCGTTCTACCTGATGATCTGGGTCGCCTTGGCAACCTGCAACACCTGGACCTGTACAACAACAAGCTGACAATTCTGCCTGTCAGCTTCTCACAGCTCAAGGTAGGTAATACACACACACACTAGAAGTGGGAATTGCCAGGGACCTCACGATACTCAACCATATCTAATCACTGAAGTCATTAACCAGACAATGACTTGCCCTCTATTTAATTAGAAAACAAAGGGATTAGCATGTTTAAAGAGGGAAGCATGTTTCACCATTGGCACCCATGTTATTTTGTACCCGTATTTTACCAGGTAAGTTGACTGAGAACACATTCTCAACGACCTGGGGAATAGTTACAGGGGAGCGGAATGAGCCATCCGGAAGCTGGGGATGATTAGGTGGCCATGATGGTATGAGGGCCAGATTGGGAAATTAGCCAGGACACCAGGGTTAACACCCCTACTCTTACGATAAGTGCCATGAGATCTTTAGTGACCACAGAGAGTCAGGACACACATTTAACGTCCCATCCGAAAGACAGCACCTTACACATGGCAATGTCCCCAATCACTGCCCTGGGGCATTGGGATATGTTTTTAGACCAGAGGAAAGAGTGCCTCCTACTGGCCCTCCAACACCACTTCCAGCAGCATCTGGTCTCCCATCCAGGGACCGACCAGGACCAACCCTGCTTAGCTTCAGAGGCAAGCCAGCAGTGGGATGCAGGGTGGTATGTTGCTGGTCAAGATCTGCCCGGGTATAGTTCCCCTCACCAAGCTCTTCTAGAGCAGTAGTTCAAGCAGGCAAACTACAGCACAATATGAGGGCCATGTTCACTGATGCCATTCTGCTGGAAATAAATTGGACCAGGAACTAGAGTTAATTTATTAAAAGTAAATCAAATGTTATTTTCTACATGCACCAAATACAACAGGTGTAGACATTACAGTGAAATGCTTACTTAACCAACAATGCAGTTTAAGATAAAAAAAAAAAAAAGCAAATAATTAAAGAGCAGCAATAAAATAACAGTAGGGAGGTTATATACAGGGGGTACCGGTACAGAGTCAATGTGCGGGGGCACCGGTTAGTCGAGGTAATATGTACATGTGGGTAGAGTTAAAGTGACTATGCATAGATAATAAACAGAGTAGCAGCAGCATAAAAGAGGGGGTTGGGGTAGGGTGGGGTGTGGGGGCAATGCAAAAAGTCTGGGTAGCCATGATTAGCTGTTCAGGAGTCTTATGGCTTGGGGATAGAAGCTGTTCAGAAGCCTTTTGGACCTAGACTTGGCGCTCCGGTACCGCTTGCCGTGCGGTAGCAGAGAGAACAGTCTATGACTAGGGTGGCTGTAGTCTTTGATAATTTGTATGGCCTTCCTCTGACATCGCCTGGTATAGAGGTCCTGGATGGCAGGAAGCTTGGCCCCAGTGATGTACTGGGCCGTACGCACTACCCTCTGTAGTGCCTTGCGGTCGGAGGCCGAGCAGTTGCCATACCAGGCGGTGATGCAGTCAGGATGCTCTCGATGGTGCAGCTGTAGAACTTTTTGAGGATCTGAGGACCCATGCAACATCTTTTCAGTCTCCTGAGGGGGAATGGGCTTTGTCGTGCCCTCTTCACGACTGTCTTGGTGTGTTTGGACCATGATAGTTTGTTGGTGATGTGGACACCAAGGAACTTGAAGCTCTCAACCTGTTCCACTACAGCCCCGTAGATGAGAATGGGGGCGTGCTCAGTCCTCTTTTTATTCCCTGTAGTCCATGATCCTCTCCTTTGTCTTGGTCACGTTGAGGGAGAGGTTGTTATCCTGGCACCACACAATAAGCCCACAAATAAGTGGGCTTAATGCGTGTGTGTGGAAATACTGCTGACTTTGCAAAATGAGTTAGTGATGATACTTCTCATGTAATAGATGCCAGAGGGGCATAGTGTTCCGAGAAGCTATAAAAGTTTCAAATGGTGCGCGGAATGAAAAATTTATTCACCCCCGGGTCCCAAAAGTCCAATTTTTACCACTATTATTCATTAATATGGTTATCTGCTTAATTCTATTATATATATATATATATATATATTAGTAATATTTACTGTTACTTAATTTATTTTTGGTGGACACAGATATTAATCAGAAAAAATTGTAAATCCCTGTGAATTAGATGGGAATAAACTTTGAATCCGACCATCAACAGTAGGAAAAGCTAACTGTAATCAACCAATCCATAACCTTTCACGACAATCTGAAAATTCTATTGTTAGACAGTTAATTACAAACAGTTTTAAAAACACTTAAGTCATTTGTGCCTTTCATCACCAAGACTACACAGTGAACTCTACAATAAGCCAGCTATCTTTGACCACAGTGGCATATGGATGGAGGTTGAAGACATTCAACATTTTACACAGTCTCAACAGGCTTCTTTTTTTCTGTGTGTGTGCGTGCGTGCGTGTGTACAGAACCTGAAGTGGCTGGATCTGAAGGACAACCCTCTGGAAATCAACCTGGCCAAGGCTGCAGGAGACTGTCTGGATGAGAAACAGTGTAAACAATGTGCTGCCAGGGTAAGACTGGGAGGGAGAGATGAGAAGGTAGGCAGAGAGAAGTTGAGGAGATTCAGCAACTCTTGGAGGACAATGGAAGTTGATGATAAAAGCTTCTTCATTGTTAAAGGAGCAGAGGGAGGGAGGAAAGAGGGGGATGAATAAAGGAGGTGGTGAAGGGAAGTAGAGATACAAATAGAAATTAAGGGAGGAGAGGGGGAGGAAGCAAACGTTGGGATAGACTAGAGGTTTGTTTGGTTCTAGCATGTCGTTTCAACTACAATGTGATTGTAGGTGCTCCAGCTCATGAGGATCCTTCAGGACGAGGTAGACAAAGAGAGGGAGCGGCGCCTCCTAAAGGACAAAGGTAGGTACTACAATGCAGGTGCCAGTGGTCAGTCAACGGGCTCTGCCTGGGGCTCTGCCTGGGGCTGTGTCCAACATGGCACCCTTTTCCCTATGTAGTGCAGTACTTTTGACCAAAGCATAGGGCTCTAATCAAAAGTAGTGCACTATATGGGGGAAAAGGGTGCCATTTGGGACATAACCTAGGATTGCTAGAAGCGATCAAATAAAATGTTATTGGTCGCATACACATATTTAGCAGATGTTATTGCGGGTGTAGTGAAATGCTTGTGTTCCTAGCTCCAACAGTGCAGTAATATCTAACAATACACAGAAATACACGCATCTAAAAGTAAAATAATGGAATTAAGAAATATATAAATATTAGGACGAGCTATGTCGTAGTCCGGATTATAAATATGTATATATACGAGCAATGTCGTAGTCCGGAGTATAAATATGTACAGTACCAGTCAAAAGTTTGGACACACCTACTCATTTCAGGGTTTTTCCTTATTTTTACTATTTTTTACATTGTAGAATAATAGTGAAGACAAAACTACTAAATAAAAAATATGGACTCATGTAGTAACCAAAGAAGTGTTAAACAAATCAAAAATATTTTATATTTGAGATTCTTCAAAGTAGCCATCCTTTGCCTTGATGACAGTGTTGCACACTATTGGCATTCTCTCAACCAGATTCATGTGGTAGTCACCTGGAATGCATTTCAATTAACAGGTGTGCCTTGTTAATTTGTGGAATTTCTTTCATTCTTAATGCGTTTGGGCCAATCAGTTGTGTTGTGACAAGGTAGGGGGGGGTACACAGAAGATAGCCTTATTTGGTAAAAGACCAAGTCCATTTTATGTCAAGAACAGCTCAAATAATCAAAGAGAAACGACAGTCCATCATTACTTTAAAAAGGAGAAGAACTTTGAAAGAGGGGACTGTGTGAATCAGGCATTCATGGTCGAATTGCTGCAAAGAAACCACTACTAAAGGAAGAATATGTGGATAGAATAGTATATGTACCGCAGTAGTTAGATAGGATGGCATTGACTAGAATACAGTACATACATTTAAAGTGGGTAAAACAGTATATAAACATGATTAAAGTGTCCAGTGTTCCATTATTAAAGTGACCAGTTACATAAGGCAGCAGCCTCTAAGGTGCAGGGTTGAGTAACCGGGTGGTAGCCGGCTAGTGACAGTGACTAAGTTCAGGGCAGGGTACTGGGTGGAGGCCGGCTAGTGATGGCTATTTAACAGTGATGGCCTTGAGATAGAAGCTGTTTTTCAGTCTCTTGGTCCCAGCTTTGATGCACCTGTACTGACCCCGCCTTCTGGATGATAGCGGGGTGAACTCGGGTGGCTGAGGTCCTTGATGATCTTTCTGGCCTTCCTGTGACATCGGGTGCTGTAGATGTCCTGGAGGGCAGGCAATGTGCCCCCGGTGATGCGTTGGGCAGACTGCACCGCCCTCTGGGGAGCCCTGCGGTTGCGGACGGTGCAGTTGCCGTACCAGGCGGTGATACAGCCTGACAGGATGCTCTCAATTGGTCACCTGTAAAAGTTTGTGAGGGTCTTAGGGGCCAAGCCGAATTTCTTCAGCCTCCTGAGGCCTTCTTCACCACACTGTCTGTGTGGGTGGACCATTGTCAGTGATTGGTACGCCGAGGAACTTGAAGCTTTTCACCTTCTCCACTGCGGCCCCGTCGATGTGGATGGGGGCATGCTCCCTTTGCTGCCTCCTGAAGTCCACGATCTGCTCCTTCGTTTTGTTGAGGGAGAGGTTATTTTCCTGGCACAACTGGAGGGGGCTGAGCATGCATCCTTGTGGGGCCCCTGTGTTGAGGATCAGGGTGGTGGAGGTGTTGTTTCCTACCTTCTCCACCTGGGGGCAGCCCATCAGGAAGTGCAGGACTCAGTTGCTCAGGTCGGGGTTCAGACCCAGGGCCCCGATTTAAAAAAATAAATAAATAAATAAAGATTTTAAATAAAAAGAATAAATCAAAATAATAGTACTTTTTACACCTTTTTCTCCCCAATTTCGTGATATCCAATTGTCCCATCGCTGCAACTCCCGTACAGACTCGGGAGAGGTGAAGGTTGAGGGCTACGCGTCCTCCGAAACACTAACCTGCCAAGTCGCACTGCTTCTTGACACACTGCTCGCTTAACCCGGAAGCCAGCCACACCAATGTGTCGGAGGAAACAACATACAACTGGCAACCGTGTCAGCGTGCATGCGCCCGGCCTGCCACAGGAGTCGCTAGAGCGCGATGGGACAAGTACATCCCGGCCGGCCAAACCCTCCCCTAACCTGGACGACGCTGGGCCAATTGTGCGTCGCTTCATGGGTCTCCCAGTCGCGGTCGGCTGCGACACAGCCCGGGATCTAACCCAGATCTGTAGTGATGCCTCAAGCGTTGCATTGCCTTAGACCGCTGCGCCACTCGGGAGGCCTCAGGGCCCCGAGCTTAGTGATGAGCTTGGAGGGTACTATGGTGTTGATGGCTGAGCTGTAGTCAATGAACAGCATTCTTACATAGGTATTCCTCTTGTCCAGATGGAATAGTGCAGTGCGATGGCGATTGCATAATCCGTGGATCTATTGGGGCGGTATGCAAATTGCAGTGGGTCTAGGGTGTCACGTAAGGTGATATGATCCTTAACTAGCTTCTCAAAGCACTTCATGATGACAGAAGTGAGTGCTACGGAGCGATGGTCCAGTTACCTTTGCGTTCTTGGGTACAGGAACAATAGTGGACATCTTGAAGCAAGTGGGGACAGCAGACTGGGACAGGGAGATATTTAATATGTCCGTAAACACTCCAGCCAGCTGGTCTGCGCATGCTCTGAGGACACCGCTAGGGTTGCCATCTGGGCCAGCAGCCTTGCGAGGGTTAACATGCAGGTAACATGTCTTACTCACGTCGGCCACGGAGAATGAGGGCTCACAGTCCTCGGGAGCGTCCCGCGTCGGTGGCACTGTGTTATCCTCAAAGCGGGCGAAGCTTGTCCAGGAGCAAGACGTTAGTGTCCACGATGTGGCTGGTTTTCCCTTTGTAATCCGCGATTGTCTGGAGTCCCTGCCACATACGTCTCACTATGGGTTCGCTCGTGTTATTTCCGACTTTTTTAACATTGTTAGCTCAGAGCAACTGATATCACTGACTATCTAGCTTGCCATGATTTATAGCTAGGAATTTGATAAAATTGAATAAACATTATTATTCCCCACTGGGCAATCATTGAACGAGACCACAAACATGTTAATGGAAGCAGCGGGAGAAATAAAAAGAGTGTACAAAACATTAAGAACACCTTCCTAATATTGAGTTGCCCCCCTTCTGCCCTCAGAACAGCCTCAATTCGTCGGGGCATGGACTCTACAAGGTGTCGAAAGCGTTCCACAGGGATGATGGCCCATATTGACTCCAATGCTTCCCACAGTTGTGTCAAGTTGGCTGGATGTCCTTTTGGTGGTGGACCATTCTTGATACACGGGAAACTGTTGAGTGTGAAAAACCCAGCAGCGTTGCAGTTCTTGACACAAACCATTGCGCCTGGCTCCTACTACCATACCCTGTTCAAGGGCACTTAAATATTTTGTCTTGCCCATTCACCCTCTGAATGGCACACATATACAATCCGTCTCAAGGCTTCAAAATCCTTCTTTTAACATGTCTCCTCCCCTTCATCTACACTGATTTGAAGTATTTAACAAGTGACATCAATAAGGGATCATAGCTGGAAAGAGCATGTTTTGTACACAGTGTATATTGCACATGACAGAGTGAACATATCAAAGCTTATGTTAATATTTTGTATTTCTTCTATCGCGTTAGAACTGGAGAAGAAGAAAGAGACGAAGCAGAGAGAGAGGGAGGCGAAAGAGAGGGAGGCTCGTAAACGAGAGAAGGCAGAGGCGAAGCAGAGGAAGAGGAAGGAGTACAACGCTCACGTGGCTGCCTTGGCCGTCCAGGAACAGAAGAATAAGAGAAAAGAAGAGAAGAAAAAGCGTAATGGACAGATAGCAGCAGGTATGCAATGGGCGCGTTCCAGGTTGTCTTTCATGCAGTCGTGCAGTGCTCGTGTTGACTATACAGCGAACATCACTTACGTCACTCCTCTCTCTCTCCAGATAAGAAAGCAGCAGCTGAATCCGCCCCCAAAGCCCGAAGGCGCTCTCTCATTGGCCTGCTTTTCAAGCTCCTCCTCCTGGTGCTGCTGGGATTAGCTGGAGTTGTCGGGGTGTGTCAACTGACGGGGCTAAAGGAGGCGGCGGTGTGCGCACCAATCAACATTGCTGTGGACGACGGCTTATCCTGGATCCGGGAACAGGAAGTAGATGTGAGGGTCAGAGAGCTGGTACAGGAAGTGGATTTCAGAGCCAGAGAGCTGCTGCAGAAACTGACCTCTCTGGCGCCGCATTTCCTCGAACCGCTCGGAGTCGCTCCCACGGCAACGGAACCCGTGGAAACATTAGAAAACTGAGGAAGGAAGGACTGACGAGAAAAAAAGAAAGATGGACGACCAGCTTAAATTCCTATGGAATTTCGTCGCTCCTGGTTTCCTCTGTTTTGTATGATCTGTTTTTAACCAGTGGCTGTCTGCGTCACAAGTCACTCACACCCTAGTCTCACTTCCTAGTTCCCTACAGTATGGGACTCTATTCCAAAGTAGTGCAGTATTAAAAAGGGAATAGAGTGTGATTGGAGACTTGCCCTGTGACTCATGTGCACACTCCCAAGTCAACCCCCAGCCCCTACTACCCTGTAGATCTGAACGGTCTGGATAGGTGTATTCTATATGGTGGAAACTCAAACTTGCCCATCAGAGGGCAAGGTAAAGATACGATATATACCTGTCCATTCCTTTCATATCTACACAGGTGCACAGGGCGTAAAAGGTAGGGGTTGATTTGGGATTGAGCACTAGTGACAGACCCTGTCTGTGCTGTGTCAAAGTCTTAAGAGTCCAACTGCCAATCAGAGCCAGGTATAGGCCAGAATTTGAGCCAATCATATTATAAATGGTATCTTTGGTTGGTTGGGGCAGTCTGAGCATGTGCAGTGAGGCTGTAAATATGGAGTAATCCTGTGTGTCTACCATCTGGGGCAAGTTGGCTGCACTCCTTTTTGTAACGCTTTCTCTGCTCAAGGACTGTCAACATCAATAAATGCCTTTAAGCTGGAGGATTGTCTCTGTAGTTTTTGCAGAGACGTGTACATGAGAATGGAGCATCGTGGCCTGCCTCAGTTTATTGAATCAATGGAAAACCTTTTCTAATCAATGGAAAAATCTATCAAATCCTCTTACCACTTTTAACCGTACATTTGAGTTACAAAACACTTTCTCTGACAAACAACCTTGACGGCAACGATACGTCTTTGTTTTACAGGGAAAGGGGACACCTAGTCAGTTGCACAACTGAATGCATTCATTTTAGTCATTTAGCAGACGCTCTTATCCAGAGCGACTAACAGTTAGTGAGTGCATACATTATTATTTTGTTCATACTGGCCCCCCGTGGGAATCGAACCCACAACCCTGGTGTTGCAAACGCCATGCTCTACCAACTGAGCTACATCCCTGCCGGCCATTCCATTCCCTCCCCTACCCTGGACGACGCTGGGCCAATTGTGCGCCGCCCCATGGGTCTCCCGGTCGCGGCCGGCTACGACAGAGCCTGGCTACGACAGAGCATTCAACTGAAATGTCTTCCTCATTTAACCTCAGACATTCACCTGATTGGAAAAGGTAGGTCACTACATAAGCTCTTGGTTAATCATCCAAATAAAATGCAACTCAACTCATTCACGTTTGAAAACGGTACTTTTATGAACAGTCCATGTTTCTGACCATCAAATCTGCTGCGCTGTGGAGTCTAGTGTCTAGATAACGAGCGTGAATGGAGTTCAGGGAATCCTTTGTAGACCCACTGAGTAACCATAAACTATTATAGTTAATATAGTTGAGGCATGGAGTTTTCCCTGACCATGTATAAACAGTCGTTTTCAGTTCAATTCAACAGTAGCCTCCCGAGTGGCGCAGTGGTCTAAGGCTGTGCCACTAGAGATCCTGGTTCCCTGGTTCGAATCCAGGCTCTGTCGTAGCTGGCCGAGACCGGGAGACCCATGGGGCGGCGCACAATTGGCCCAGCGTCGTCCAGGGTAGGGGAAGGGAGGGAATGGCCGGCAGGGATGTAGCTCAGTTGGTAGAGCATGGCGTTTGCAACGCCAGGGTTGTGGGTTCAATTCCCACAGGGGGCCAGTATGAAAAATAAAATAATGTATGCACTCACTAATTGTAAGTCGCTCTGGATAAGACCGTCTGCTAAATGACTAAAATGTAAATGTAAAATGTAGCCTATAGCAGCCACAGGCCAGGGGATCATTAGTCCAATCAAAACGCACCGTTCTAGGTATCCGACTACCTAGAATGCCTTGCTCCGACACAGGAGGAAGTCTTTGGGTGGTGCCCTGCCAGAATAGGAGAAAGTTGCCCCTAAACACTAATCTAAGGTTTGTTTTACATTCCCTACCCAAAAGGTTAAGGTTAGGATTGGGGGCGGGTTAGCTGATCCTAGATCTGTGCCTAAGGACAACTTCTACCAATGCCCAATTCCGTTCCTCCCCCTTCTCATCGACGTGCGCACCCGTACACTCCCCCTTCCCCCCCCATGGATTTAAAAGGAATGGACAGGTGTAGGAAATGTGTTGAAAAGTCCCTCGAATTCATGATCTCTCTTTGAATAACTAAAGTAAGGATGACCAACATACTGCAGTCCTTTACAAAGGTTTTCCCTAGTTACGGATGTGATGGACACCACATATAAAACCCTGCTTACCTTGTGGAAGTGGAACCTTTTGAACATGCTGACTTTGTTGTCCAGACTGATATTCGCCTCGAACTTACGGATCCCCAGTTTGGTCACCCCTGATGGACCACAGCACAGCTGTTACTGTGGCAGCACAATCACAGTGTTCTAAAACCAGATTTTAAATTCCAAACATTCTAAAATATCAATATCAATCTCTGGCGTAGTGAAATATCTCTGTGCGTACCGTAGCAGATCACCATCCGTGTGACCTCTTTGCACAGGCCTTTGCCTCTGTAACTGGGCTCTACACATAAAGACAGGCAAAAGCGGTGTGATTGATAGAAAACCAGGAGTGTCTGATCAATGACATTAATTGACCAATTGAGTGCCAACAAGGAAAGGAGTGACTGGAATTTTGCACCATTGTTGTTAACTGTTCGTCAGGAGCTTCATGAAATGGGTTTCCATGGCCGAGCATGCACAAAGCGAGGTCCATACAGACATTGTTTGACAAGATCGGTGTGGAAGAACTTGACTCGTACCCCCCTACCTTGTCACAACACAACTGATTGGCTCAAACGCATTAAGGAAAGAAATTCCACAAATTAACTTTTAAGAAGGCACACCTGTTAATTGAAATGCATTCCAGGTGACTACCTCATGAAGCTGGTTGAGAGAATGCCAAGAGTGTGCAAAGCTGTCATCAAGGCAAAGGGTGACTATTTGAAGAATCTCAAATATAAAATATATTTTGATTTGTTTAACACTTTTTTGGTGTCCCGTGTAGCTCAGTTGGTAGAGCATGGCGCTTGCAATGCCAGGGTTGTGGGTTCGATTCCCACGGGGGGCCAGTATGAAATAAAAACATGTAAGATGTAAAAAAACTAACTGTAAGTCGCTCTGGATAAGGGTGTCTACTAAAATGTAAATGTAATCCATGAAAGAAGCACAAGCTGGTCCAAGCTTCCACACCACTACAGGAGAAGATCTGCTCTCATCATGACAAACTGCTGGAGGTTTACTGTCGTACCGATCACCAGTGTATCTGTTATCTGTGTACAGTGGATGAACATAAAGGCCATGAGATAGTATCAACTGAGAGACAGGTAAAATACATGGAAACTACTACATTTAGCATCAATCTGTATCCATATTTTGATACCATGATATATATTTTAAAGATGCGTGCGGTTTCAATACGATTTTATTCTGGCCATTATTTTACCATTGTCTAAGAAGAAGCCATCGAGCAAGTCGAGAATGATTTTACTGTCCTAAGTTCAGTAATGAGTTGTGTACTGTAATAAAGCAATAACCCACGGGGCAAAAACTGGTTGAATCAATGTTGTTTCCACGTCATTTCAACAACAAAAGCAATTCAATGTGATGATGTTGAATCAACGTGGAAAACTGATTGGATTTGCAAAAAGTCATCAACGTAAGGAATTATTTTTTATTTTTTTAAACACCTTTAAACTAAATCCAACGACATGGTGAATTTTTTTGTTGATTTCACATTGAATTCACAGTAGTTGACAACTCAACCAAATGTAAATCAAAACTAGACAAACTGACTGTGCCCAGTGGGAAGTATGATATGATTAAACTAGATTTATCTATAGGTAAACATTAAAGCTGGGGATTCCATCTTTAACTAACACCCACTACCTAAGCATACACACACACACACACGCACTTGATTGATACCGACTTGTACATGTGTGAAATAGGACAAAAATAAGCACCCACCAAATTATTATTATTACACATATACACACACACACACATACTATGATCAGAGTGTGATTCAGAGGAGGCTGGTGGGACGAGTTATAGGAGGACGGGCTTATTGTAATGGCTGGAATGGAATAAATGGAACGAAGTCAAACAAGTGGTTTCATATGTTTGATACCGGTCCATTTATTACATTCCAGACATTACAATGGGCCCGCCCTCCTATAGCTCCTCCCACCAGCCTCCACTGGTGTGATTGTATGGTGATTGTAGTGTGTTTGCTATCAGGGGCAGGTGGAGGAGTCCCAGAGGAGATCCCAGCAGAGGATCCAGGAGAGAGAGAAGGATCATCAGGAGCAGGACAGGCTTCAGGCTCTATCACCGTGAGTACTACAGGAGCTAGTTGATACAGCTAACCTGGCTAGCTAGGACTATACCTGGCCCACTGTCAGTCTCTCCTCACCCCTCACTCTCTCTCCTTCTTCCTCCTCTCGCTGTCCCTATTCCACCTACCTATTAACTCTTTCTCCCTCTCTCCCTCTCCACTCTGCCCCCCCCCTCCACTCTGCCCCCCCTCCCCCTCCCCCTCCACTCTGCCCCCCCCTCCCCCTCCACTCTGCCCCCCCTCCCCCTCCCCCTCCACTCTGCCCTCCCCTCCACTCTGCCCCCCCCTCCACTCTGCCCCCCCTCCCCTCTGCCCCCCCCTCCACTCTGCCCCCCCTCCCCTCTACTCTGCCCTCCCCCCCAATATGCCCCCCCTTCCACTCTTCCCTCCCCTCCCTCCACTCTGCCCCCCCCTCCCCTCTACTCTGCCCTCCCCCCAATCTGCCCCCCCTCCACTCTGCCCTCCCCCTCCAATCTGCCCCCCCTCCACTCTGCCCTCCCCCTCCACTCTGCCCTCCCCCTCCACTCTGCCCCCCCTCCACTCTGCCCTCCCCTCCACTTTGCCCTCCCCCCTCCACTCTGCCCCCCCTTCCACTCTTCCCCCCCTCCACTCTGCCCCCCCCCCTCCACTCTGCCCCCCCCCCTCCACTCTGCCCCCCCCCTCCACTCTGCCCTCCTGCCACTTTCAAAAGAAATCAGCCAAGACCTCAGAAGGAAACATTGTAGACCTCCACAAGTCTGGTTCATCCTTGGGAGCAATTTCAAAACGCCTGAAGGTACCACGTTCATCTGTACAAACAATAGTATGCAAGTATAAACACCATGGGACCACGCAGCCGTCATACCGCTCAGGAAGGAGACGCATTCTGTCTCCTATAGATGAACGTACTTTGGTGCGAAAAGTACAAATCAATTCCTGAACAACAGCAAAGTGCCTTGTGAAGATGCTGGAGGAAACAGGTACAAAAGTATCTATGTCCACAGTAAAACGAGTCCTATATCGACATAACCTGAAAGGCCGCTCAGCAAGGAAGAAGCCACTGCTCCAAAACTGCCATAAAAACCCAGACTACGGTTTGCAACTGCACATGGGGACAAAGATCGTACTTTTTGGAGAAATGTCCTCTGGTCTGATGAAACAAAAATAGAACTGTTTGGCCATAATGACCATCGTTATGTTTGGAGGAAAAAGGGTAGCTTGCAAGCCGAAGAACACCATCCCAACCGTGAAGCACGGGGTGGCAGCATCATGCTGTGGGGGTGCTTTGCTGCAGGAGGGACTGGTGCACTTCACAAAATAGATGGCATCATGAGGAAGGAAAATAATGTGGATTTATTGAAGCAACATCTCAAGACATCAGTCAGGAAGTTAACGCTTGGTCGCAAATGGGTCTTCCAAATGGACAATGACCCCAAGCATACTTACAAAGTTGTGGCAAAATGGCTTAAGGACAACAGAGTCAAGGTATTGGAGTGGCCATCACAAAGCCCTGACCTCAATCTTATAGAACATTTCTGGGCAGAACTGAAAAAGCGTGTGCGAGCAAGTAGGCCTACAAACCTGACTCAGTTACACCAGCTCTCTCAGGAGGAATGGGCCAAAATTCACCCAACTTATTGTGGGAAGCTTGTGGAAGGCTACCCGAAACGTTTGACCCAAGTTAAACAATTTAAAGGCAATGCTACCAAATACCAATTGAGTGTATGTAAACTTCTGACCCACTGGGAATTTGATGAAATAAATAAATGCTGAAATAAATAATTATCTCTACTATTATTCTGATATTTCACATTCTTAAAATAAAGTGGTGATCCTAACTGACCTAAGACAGGGAATTTTTACTAGGATTAAATGTCAGGAATTTTGAAAAACTGAGTTTAAATGTATTTGGCTAAGGTGTATGTAAACTTCTGACTTCAACTGTATATATACATACATATACAGTGGGGGGAAAAAGTATTTAGTCAGCCACCAATTGTGCAAGTTCTCCCACTTAAAAAGATGAGACAGGCATGTAATTTTCATCA
This sequence comes from Coregonus lavaretus, assembly GCF_964263955.1. Taxonomy (NCBI): domain Eukaryota; kingdom Metazoa; phylum Chordata; class Actinopteri; order Salmoniformes; family Salmonidae; genus Coregonus; species Coregonus lavaretus. Next base: position 39,690,079 of record NC_140012.1, read on the forward strand.
TAGGTACACATCAACTATGACAGATAAAATGAGAAAAAATAATCCAGAAAATCACATTGTAGGATTTTTCATGAATTTATTTGCAAATTATGGTGGAAAATAAGTCTTTGGTCAATAACAAAAGTTTCTCAATACTTTGTTATATACCCTTTGTTGGCAATGACACAGGTCAAACGTTTTCTGTAAGTCTTCACAAGATTTTCACACACTGTTGCTGGTATTTTGGCCCATTCCTCCATGCAGATCTCCTCTAGAGCAGTGATGTTTTGGGGCTGTCGCTGGGCAACACAGACTTTCAACTCCCTCCAAAGATTTTCTATGGGGTGGAGATCTGGAGACTGGCTAGGCCACTCCAGGACCTTGAAATGCTTCTTACGAAGCCACTCCTTCGTTGCCCGGGCGGTGTGTTTGGGATCATTGTCATGCTGATAGACACAGCCACATTTCATCTTTAATGCCCTTGCTGATGGAAGGAGGTTTTCACTCAAAATCTCACGATACATGGCCCCATTCATTCTTTCCTTTACACGGATCAGTCATCCTGGTCCCTTTGCAGAAAAACAGCCCCAAAGCATGATGTTTCCACCCCCATGCTTCACAGTAGGTATGGTGTTCTTTGGATGCAACTCAGCATTCTTTGTCTTCCAAACACGACGAGTTGAGTTTTTACCAAAAAGTTCTATTTTGGTTTCATCTGACCATATGACATTCTCCCAATCCTCTTCTGGATCATCCAAATGCACTCTAGCAAACTTCAGACGGGCCTGGACATGTACTGGCTTAAGCAGGGGGACACGTCTGGGACTGCAGGATTTGAGTCCCTGGCGGCGTAGTGTGTTACTGATGGTAGGCTTTGTTACTTTGGTCCCAGCTCTCTGCAGGTCATTCACTAGGTCCCCCCGTGTGGTTCTGGGATTTTTGCTCACCGTTCTTGTGATCATTTTGACCCCACAGGGTGAGATCTTGCGTGGAGCCCCAGATCGAGGGAGATTATCAGTGGTCTTGTATGTCTTCCATTTCCTAATAATTGCTCCCACAGTTGATTTCTTCAAACCAAGCTGCTTACCTATTGCAGATTCAGTCTTCCCAGCCTGGTGCAGGTCTACAATTTTGTTTCTGGTGTCCTTTGACAGCTCTTTGGTCTTGGCCATAGTGGAGTTTGGAGTGTGACTGTTTGAGGTTGTGCACAGGTGTATTTTATACTGATAACAAGTTCAAACAGGTGCCATTAATACAGGTAACGAGTGGAGGACAGAGGAGCCTCTTAAAGAAGAAGTTACAGGTCTGTGAGAGCCAGAAATCTTGCTTGTTTGTAGGTGACCAAATACTTATTTTCCACCATAACTTGCAAATAAATTCATTAAAAATCCTACAATGTGATTTTCTGGATTGTTTTCTCTCAATTTGTCTGTCATAGTTGACGTGTACCTATGATGAAAATTACAGGCCTCTCTCATCTTTTTAAGTGGGAGAACTTGCACAATTGGTGGCTGACTAAATACTTTTTTCCCCCACTGTATGTATTGTTGTGGTGTCTCTCTATATGTAGTGTTGTGGTGTCTCTCTATATGTAGTGTTGTGGTGTCTCTCTATATGTAGTGTTGTGGTGTCTCTCTTTATGTAGTGTTGTGGTGTCTCTCTATATGTAGGGTTGTGGTGTCTCTCTATATGTAGTGTTGTGGTGTCTCTCTATATGTAGTGTTGTGGTGTCTCTCTTTATGTAGTGTTGTGGTGTCTCTATATGTAGTGTTGTGGTGTCTCTATATGTAGTGTTGTGGTGTCTCTCTATATGTAGTGTTGTGGTGTCTCTCTATATGTAGTGTTGTGGTGTCTCTCTAAATGTAGTGTTGTGGTGTCTCTCTATATGTAGTGTTGTGGTGTCTCTCTATATGTAGTGTTGTGGTGTCTCTCTATATGTAGTGTTGTGGTGTCTCTCTATATGTAGTGTTGTGGTGTCTCTATATGTAGTGTTGTGGTGTCTCTCTATATGTAGTGTTGTGGTGTCTCTATATGTAGTGTTGTGGTGTCTCTCTATATGTAGTGTTGTGGTGTCTCTCTATATGTAGTGTTGTGGTGTCTCTCTAAATGTAGTGTTGTGGTGTCTCTCTATATGTAGTGTTGTGGTGTCTCTCTATATGTAGTGTTGTGGTGTCTCTCTATATGTAGTGTTGTGGTGTCTCTCTATATGTAGTGTTGTGGTGTCTCTCTATATGTAGTGTTGTGGTGTCTCTCTATATGTAGTGTTGTGGTGTCTCTATATGTAGTGTTGTGGTGTCTCTCTATATGTAGTGTTGTGGTGTCTCTCTATATGTAGTGTTGTGGTGTCTCTATATGTAGTGTTGTGGTGTCTCTCTATATGTAGTGTTGTGGTGTCTCTCTATATGTAGTGTTGTGGTGTCTCTCTATATGTAGTGTTGTGGTGTCTCTATATGTAGTGTTGTGGTGTCTCTCTATATGTAGTGTTGTGGTGTCTCTCTATATGTAGTGTTGTGGTGTCTCTCTATATGTAGTGTTGTGGTGTCTCTCTATATGTAGTGTTGTGGTGTCTCTATATGTAGTGTTGTGGTGTCTCTCTATATGTAGTGTTGTGGTGTCTCTCTATATGTAGTGTTGTGGTGTCTCTCTATATGTAGTGTTGTGGTGTCTCTCTATATGTAGTGTTGTGGTGTCTCTCTATATGTAGTGTTGTGGTGTCTCTCTATATGTAGTGTTGTGGTGTCTCTCTATATGTAGTGTTGTGGTGTCTCTCTTTATGTAGTGTTGTGGTGTCTCTCTATATGTAGTGTTGTGGTGTCTCTCTATATGTAGTGTTGTGGTGTCTCTCTATATGTAGTGTTGTGGTGTCTCTCTATATGTAGTGTTGTGGTGTCTCTATATGTAGTGTTGTGGTGTCTCTCTATATGTAGTGTTGTGGTGTCTCTCTATATGTAGTGTTGTGGTGTCTCTATATGTAGTGTTGTGGTGTCTCTCTATATGTAGTGTTGTGGTGTCTCTCTATATGTAGTGTTGTGGTGTCTCTCTATATGTAGTGTTGTGGTGTCTCTCTATATGTAGTGTTGTGGTGTCTCTCTATATGTAGTGTTGTGGTGTCTCTCTATATGTAGTGTTGTGGTGTCTCTCTATATGTAGTGTTGTGGTGTCTCTCTTTATGTAGTGTTGTGGTGTCTCTCTATATGTAGTGTTGTGGTGTCTCTCTATATGTAGTGTTGTGGTGTCTCTCTATATGTAGTGTTGTGGTGTCTCTCTATATGTAGTGTTGTGGTGTCTCTCTATATGTAGTGTTGTGGTGTCTCTATATGTAGTGTTGTGGTGTCTCTCTATATGTAGTGTTGTGGTGTCTCTCTATATGTAGTGTTGTGGTGTCTCTATATGTAGTGTTGTGGTGTCTCTCTATATGTAGTGTTGTGGTGTCTCTCTATATGTAGTGTTGTCTCTCTATATGTAGTGTTGTGGTGTCTCTATATGTAGTGTTGTGGTGTCTCTCTATATGTAGTGTTGTGGTGTCTCTATATGTAGTGTTGTGGTGTCTCTCTATATGTAGTGTTGTGGTGTCTCTATATGTAGTGTTGTGGTGTCTCTCTATATGTAGTGTTGTGGTGTCTCTCTATATGTAGTGTTGTGGTGTCTCTATATGTAGTGTTGTGGTGTCTCTCTATATGTAGTGTTGTGGTGTCTCTCTATATGTAGTGTTGTGGTGTCTCTCTATATGTAGTGTTGTGGTGTCTCTCTATATGTAGTGTTGTGGTGTCTCTCTATATGTAGTGTTGTGGTGTCTCTCTATATGTAGTGTTGTGGTGTCTCTCTATATGTAGTGTTGTGGTGTCTCTCTATATGTAGTGTTGTGGTGTCTCTATATGTAGTGTTGTGGTGTCTCTATATGTAGTGTTGTGGTGTCTCTCTATATGTAGTGTTGTGGTGTCTCTATATGTAGTGTTGTGGTGTCTCTATATGTAGTGTTGTGGTGTCTCTCTATATGTAGTGTTGTGGTGTCTCTCTATGTAGTGTTGTGGTGTCTCTATATGTAGTGTTGTGGTGTCTCTCTATATGTAGTGTTGTGGTGTCTCTCTTGTCGTGATGTGTGTTTTGTCCTACTTTCTTTTTTATCCCCCGTCCCCGCAGGAGGCCTTTTGCTTTTTGGTAGGCCGTCATTGTAAATCAATCAAATCAAAAATCAAATCACATTTTATTTGTCACATACACGTGTTTAGCAGGTGTTATTGCGGGTGTAGCGAAATGCTTGTGCTTCTAGCTCCGACAGTGCAGTAATATCTAACAAGTAATATCTAACAATTTCACAACATATACCCAATACACACAAATCTAGTAAGGAATGGAATTTAAGAATATATACATATATGGACAAGCAATGACAGAGCGGCATGGACTAAGAATACAGTAGAATATTATAGAATAGAATACAGTATATACATATGAGATGAGTAGTGCAAGATATGTAAACATTATTAAAGTGACTAGTATTCCATTTCTTAAAGTGGCCAGTGATTTCAATAGGCAGCAGCAGCCTCTAATGTGCTAGTGACGGCTATTTAACAGTCTGATGGCCTTGAGATAGAAGCTGTTTTTCATTCTCTCGGTCCCAGCTTTGATGCACCTAAGAATTTGTTCTTAACTGACTTGCCTAGTTAAATAAAGGTTAAATAAAAATATAAAAATAAATAAGCATAAGCATGTCATGGGGAGAAGCGATAGAAATGCAAAGAGATGTGAAAGATGCTCCAGTCATCTGAGTGCAAGGTGTTCTCCTGACCCAGCTGACACTGCGAGGGAAGGGCTGTTTATCGCACAGCTGCAGCCCAGGAGAACACGTCAGCAGAGTGCCCCCACCTTTCAACTGCAACAGAGCTACACACCACACACACACACACAGTGGAAAAGGGAAACTACTCAAATATGGTGGAAACTCCTCTGTGTAGCCTTTGTTTACACCTATTCAATGTTTTTACATTCATGAGGGTGAGACTGTAAGCAAGTGCACATTCCGGGGAGAAAGGTAGGGAATGGAGCCACAGCCCTGGCCTCTCTTCCACCCACCTGGATCCACAGCCACGGACTCTCTTCCACCCACCTGGATCCACAGCTACAGACTCTCTTCCACCCACCTGGATCCACAGCTACAGACTCTCTTCCACCCACCTGGATCCACAGCTACAGACTCTCTTCCACCCACCTGGATCCACAGCTACAGACTCTCTTCCACCCACCTGGATCCACAGCTACATACTCTCTTCCACCCACCTGGATCTTTTGGTATTTGGTATTTTATTAGGATCCCCATTAGCTGTTGCAAAAGCAGCAGCTACTCTTCCTGGGGTCCACACAAAACATGAAACATGACATAATACAGAACATTAATAGAGAAGAACAGCTCAAGGACAGAACTACATACATTTTATAAAAAGGCACACGTAGCCTACATATCAATACATACACACAAACTATCTAGGTCAAATAGGGGAGAGGCGTTGTGCCGTGAGGTGTTGCTTTATCTGTTTTTTGAAACCAGGTTTGCTGTTTATTTGAGCAATATGAGATGGAACAGAGTTCAATGCAATAATGGCTCTATATAATACTGTATGCTTTCCCTCCATCCTACGGTGACTGTTTAGGCTCTGGTATTATTTATTTATTTTTTTTAACCTTTATTTAACTAGGCAAGTCAATTAAGAACAAATTCTTATTTACAATGACAGCCTACACCGGCCAAACCCGGACGACGCTGGGCCAATTGTGCGCCGCCCTATGGGACTCCCAATCACGGCCGGTTGTGATACAGCCTGGAATCGAACAAGGGGGTCTGTAGTGACGCCTCAAGCACTGAGATGCAGTGCCTTAGGCTGTGCCACTCAATAGCCATCACTAGCACATTAGAGGCTGCTGCTGCCTATTGAAATCTATTCACCTGGTAGAAATTTGGACTCTGAGAGACCATTCGGTGCCAACAGGCCTAAACCACCAGGAGGGTCAGGGGAGGAGGGATGGTTGTCCATTCCTGAGAGTGGAGGATGCATGCTCCACACCCTCCTGTCTCCAGGGGGATATAGGGAACCTCAGCTTCCTCATCATCACTACCGATCATCATAACATCAGCCACCTCTATCCCCGCACCCAGGCCCCCAGGCCCCCCTACTGCCCACAGCCCCCCTACCACTCCCTCTGAGGTGGAGACAGGAGAGGAGGAGATGGGGATCTCTATATCGGAGCTGTCCAGGACCACCAGGTGTGGTTTGTCTATATGGCTCTGGGACGCTTGGCTGAGGCTACGGCCGGGCTGGAGGAAGTCATACACAGGGAGATCCTCGTCCAGGACACTGGTGGTCACTGTAGCTGGCCATGGTGGCTCCAGTCTCAGACAGTTGAGACTGACTGTAGATGGACAAAGCAGGTTAAAATCAGAACCATGGTGTTATATTGGCGGTACCATTGGACATACATATTTAATTTACAATCTATTGCATTCTATTTTGAGACGGCATATGCTATACAAAACAGTCTCTATATTGGCCTTCCTCGCTGGCCATATCATCCTCGAGAAACCTCTAGCGGGCGCTGTTCTTCTGACGTTGTAGTTCCGTTTAGCAGACAATGTCAGTAAGAACAGTGCTCGCTAGCGGTCTCTCGAGGCTAATCCCATACATCATGCAGCTAGCTATACAGTTAATACTAGTAACTTGTAAGTAATTATTGTAACAGTAACAGAGGGCTATAGTCTGGGCTAATGCCATACTATTACATTCACCTACATTAGCTAGTTAGCTAATTGCCCAATAAATGTTGTCGAGGTAAAACTAACCTCGCAAGCTAAAGTACAGTAACGTTTAGCTACCAATATATTCGCATACGTGAGCTACCTAGCTAACGTTAATAGTTAGATAGCTATTGTTGGTGAACACATAATACGGAGAGGGAGTACAAACCAACGACGCTAGACAGAGAGGAATTTGCTTAAGCAAAAGGCAGTTTATTAAAACAGAGATATATTGTACTGTTTAGTTTAACATGCATGGACCTAATCATATGCCACGCTAATAGTGTCAGCTGAGAAGGATGTTTAAACAGAGTTTACAGCATTACTTTATACAATGTAACATAAAGGGAGGGATTCTTCTCCTAGTCCCTCGATTGGTTCCAGAGGCGTAGGAGGCGGGTCTGCTCTGTCCAGAGTAGAAGCCCCATTGGTGCACGGCAGAGTCCTCTGCCCTTGGCACCCGACCAGTAGACAGGGGAGTGGAGTTTGAGTGTGCGTGCACAGTGAAATGTTTGTGTGTCAAAGAACTCGTGGGGAGTTGAGAATGAGTGTGCGTGCAAATGAAATGTCTGTGTGTGTCAAGGGAACTCGTGGGGCCTGTGGCGTGGGTGTTGTCCTGTTATTGCACTCCTGCAAGACTAGGCCATCTGGTGACAAGATATGGTGTTCTCCTCTGTCCTTTGTTCTCTGACCTGGAACAGCATTTATTGAAAACAAGCTCCTAACACAAATGGGTCTTGCACAACATTTTAGTCAGACCAATCTATAACATTTTATATTTACTATGACAAATTATATTTACTACGACACTATCTGTCAAAGTAATTGAAAATAACTAGCTACTCACATTGTTATTAAACCATTCTTGTAGAAGGTGTTCAACATTTTATTTTCAAAACAACATGAACAAAAGTTATTTCGCTAGCTATCTCGTCTTGCTAGCCATTGTAACTTTGGATTTTCTTGACAATTATGGATTCCGCGGGTTCGATGGACGACGGGAGGATTTTGATGTGACACAAGGTTTTCACTAGTAACCGCAGCCACAAAACTATGGCTAAACCCCGCCCATTTCTAAAAATAAGATTTTAACCCTAACCTCAACCACACTGCTAACCTTATGCCTAACCTTAAATTAAGACCGAAAAGCTCATTTTTGGTTTCATGAATTGTTACGATATTGACCATTTTGACTTTGTGGCTGTGGTAACTAGTGATACAAGATGGCTGCTCTCGCGTCCTTGATGTTGAAGTCCAGAGCAGGTAAAATACACAAATTATCATTCATTTGCGTTAATTCAAACCTCTATGAAACACTTCTCTTTAGACTAATACACGCCAATGACGCCTATTTATTGTAAAGTTATCTAGCTGGATAACGTGTTTTTCAAGCTAGCTGGTATGACATTAGCCACTCGCTCGTGTTCTGTAGCCAGCAGATCCGACCAGCTTGCTTAGAGCTACACTAGGGTCAGAAAGCGTACCTATGTATATTAAGACACCGTGGAGCCAGCTCGAGAAACATACCTCAACCCAGGGATGAGAAATGCGTTGTACTCCGAATTGGCCCATTATTCCAACTGTTACACCGAGAAGATTGAACTAGTAGTTCCATTACACATAAGAGTAATTGGAAGAAGGCGTCTTCTGTAGGGGGAAGTTTTATTAAGATCCCACACGCTCGGTCTGAACATTAACATGCATCGCTTGCTGTATGGTTTTGGAAGCATAAGGACCTAATCTTTCCTATCAGCGAGAAATAATAATTTTAAAAAATGTGAAATTGATACACACCTTGATAGGGTTAGTATTCCCACACGGCCACATCCCCATGTTACAGCAGTGTGCTAATTAGCTATATAGCATGTTCCGAACACCTTGTGTGTAAGCGTAACTCGGGAAGTGTAGCGGAAATGTACTTTCGTCAGATGGAGGCACCCATCGCTGTATGGATCTGTGAAAAACTGCTACAGTAAGTGTATTTTTTATTTGAAAGATTGTTTCTCGCTGATGAAAGATAAGGGCCATATGTTTTCGATTGTAGTTCACATGAGGCAGTCGTGGGCAAAACAAATGCATGAGAACTGTAGGGAGAAGGCATAATGCTGCCTAGAGTTTTGGAGAGCTAGGTCATGTCGGGACTACGGCTGGTGTATCAGGCAACTAGCTACCCACATTGGAAAGGAGTTGCTAGCGTAGCATGAGCATCACAAATGGCATTGAACAGCCCACTGTCATTACACAAGCCAGACAGTCATTGTATCCCCTTGCTACAACTTTTAGAATGTTTCCAAACTACAATGTTTACTCAATGAAATTGCAGGTCTTCTGCTCCCTTGCCAGTCCTCTCTTTCGGACTGGGTGCGGTTCGCGTCCAAGAAGGCAGGTGGTAGCAGCAAGAACCTCGGGGGAAAGAGCCCTGGTCGCAGATATGGCTTCAAGAAAACAGATGGTAGCTACGTGAATGCTCTTATTTGTCAGTATGCTTAGTTCTGACATCTCTGTGAGGTGCATGTTATGTCTTTCATCCTACTACTCAGAGGTATCGTGGCAAAGGAAACAAAACATGAGGCAGACTACATTTCCTGTGGAAAACAGTCCTAATGTTGGAAACAAACTTTCTTTTCCAAGCTATATCACACTATTTTACACACCATTTTTTTTACACACTGTTTCATACAGTAGTTTTTAAAGGACCACAGAGTTTATTCTGCTTTGTGTTTTCCTTTATGCCATGGAAAATCAGCTGTCATAGTATTGTGATACTGGTATCCTGACAACACTAGATCCTACACACTTCATGTTTGCATTATCTAACTAACACTTCTGTTTTGTTGTCATCCACCTTCAGGGAACTTTGTCCATGCTGGCAACATCCTAGCAACACAGAGGCTCATGAGGTGGCAACCAGGAGCACATGTAAGGTTTCACACTGTTAATATCCTGGGGTGTATTCATTAGTCGCACATCAGAGCAAAACGTTTTTCAACAGAAACCGTTTAAAACGATTTATATGTTTATATTGGGACAGATTCAGGTACGTCCCTCCCTCTTTCGTTTGGTTCCTAGTGAATACACCCCTGGAAGCTTTCAAATGTCTGCAGATCACCGGTTGATTGTCAACTAATCTCTCTTCCTCTCCTTTCTTTCTCTCTCTCCTCTCTCCTCTCTCTCTCAGGTGGGGATTGGAACCAACAACACCCTATATGCCCTTGAGGACGGCATTGTCAGGTTCACTAAGGAGGTGTATGTTCCAGCCCCACGCAGCTCTGAGATCTTCAAGGTCATCACCAAGCTGCCCACGGGAACTGTACTCTACAAGACCTTCATCAACGTAGTGCCCAACAAACAGGAGGGCAAATTCAAACTGGTTGGCATGTTCTAAAGACTGATGACTCATTCCGATTCCACTCTGTGGAAGTTCAAACCCTTCTCTTTCTATGGACTGGGCGGTTTGGATTTGAAAGGTTCTGTTCAACTGCGGACTCCTTTGTCGTGAATGTTGTGGAATTGAGCCACTGCGTGATGAGGATTCTGGAAGTTCTGAGGGAATTCCTCGAAAAGCTTCCTGTGTTGCTGTGGTGACCGTTGTCATCAAGCCTGCACTCTTGGAAATGTGACTGTGGTCGAAAGTTTAATCAGCAGGCACCTACCTGACTTGTTGTGCTGTAAGAAGACATGCGTATGTCACTCCATCCAATAAAGTTGTATATATAATCATGACATCAGCAGTCTGTTGTTGGAATTTTAAGCTTAGTCAAGAGAACAATTTCCTGTCTATCCAAAGGTATTTTAATTGTTGGGAATATTTTAGTATTGTTTGGGAAAATACAATATCTATGTTCGTCAAGCAAAAATGAAACCACCCCTTTATAAAGCGTGAGTGTGGTCTATAGTTCTTGAAGTAACCACCACAGGTTGTCTAAAGGCTCAAGTTTCCCCTCTGTTTTCTCCAAACAGGCCACGGAGGGCTAATGTAAAAACATTTATTTTTTAAAAGAAACTACAAAGCAGAGGGAAGTAATATATCAATATATTTTAAGCAGCAGATTTTCTTTATAAAGAACTCTCCTTAATCATTAACTCACAGCCCTATGCGTTCTCTTATAGCCAGCTACCTCACTCACATCATTTAGTGTAATTTCCTGTGAATTTAGTGTAAACCCATTCATAATCAGCTCGTACCAGGATTGACCCATTTTAGAGAATAACAAACTCCAAATAGACACATCCCACTGGGCAAAAACTGGTTGAATCAATATTGTTTCCATGTAATTTCAACAACAAAAATCAACATGATGACGTTGAATCAACGTGGAAAACTGATTGGATTTGGAAAAAAGTCATCACCGTAAAGAAATTGTATTTTTTTAGTCTAACTTTTAACCAAAATCCAATGACGTGAGATTTTTTGTTGTATTCATGTTGAATTCACAGTAGTTGACAACTCAACCAAATGTAAATCAAAACTAGACGTTGGACTGACGTCTGTGCCCAGTGGGATGGCAGGATGTGTATAGTATACCCCAAACATTTTACAGATCATACTTTACTCAAGACTGGTAGATTGAGTTACAGTGGGGGAAAAAGGTATTTAGTCAGCCACCAATTGTGCAAGTTCTCCCACTTAAAAAGATGAGAGAGGCCTGTAATTTTCATCATAGGTACACGTCAACTATGACAGACAAAATGAGGAAAGAAAATCCAGACAATCACATTGTAGGATTTTAAATGAATTTATTTGCAAATTATGGTGGAAAATAAGTATTTGGTCAATAACAAACGTTTCTCAATACTTTTATATACCCTTTGTTGGCAATGACACAGGTCAAACATTTTCTGTAAGTCTTCACAAGGTTTTCACACACTGTTGCTGGTATTTTGGCCCATTCCTCCATGCAGATCTCCTCTAGAGCAGTGATGTTTTGGGGCTGTCGCTGGGCAACACGGACTTTCAACTCCCTCCAAAGATTTTCTATGGGGTTGAGATCTGGAGACTGGCTAGGCCACTCCAGGACCTTGAAATGCTTCTTACGAAGCCACTCCTTCATTGCCCGGGCGGTGTGTTTGGGATCATTGTCATGCTGAAAGACCCAGCCACGTTTCATCTTCAATGCCCTTGCTGATGGAAGGAGGTTCTCACTCAAAATCTCACGATACATGGCCCCATTCATTCTTTCCTTTACACGGATCAGTCGTCCTGGTCCCTTTGCAGAAAAACAGCCCCAAAGCATGATGTTTCCACCCCCATGCTTCACAGTAGGTATGGTGTTCTTTGGATGCAACTCAGCATTCTTTGTCCTCCAAACACGACGAGTTGAGTTTTTACCAAAAAGTTCTATTTTGGTTTCATCTGACCATATGACATTCTCCCAATCCTCTTCTGGATCATCCAAATGCACTCTAGCAAACTTCAGACGGGCCTGGACATGTACTGGCTTAAGCAGGGGGACACGTCTGGGACTGCAGGATTTGAGTCCCTGGCGGCGTAGTGTGTTACTGATGGTAGGCTTTGTTACTTTGGTCCCAGCTCTCTGCAGGTCATTCACTAGGTCCCCCCGTGTGGTTCTGGGATTTTTGCTCACCGTTCTTGTGATCATTTTGACCCCACGGGGTGAGATCTTGCGTGGAGCCCCAGATCGAGGGAGATTATCAGTGGCCTTGTATGTCTTCCATTTCCTAATAATTGCTCCCACAGTTGATTTCTTCAAACCAAGCTGCTTACCTATTGCAGATTCAGTCTTCCCAGCCTGGTGTGCAGGTATACAATTTTGTTTCTGGTGTCCTTTGACAGCTCTTTGGTCTTGGCCATAGTGGAGTTTGGAGTGTGACTGTTTGAGGTTGTGGACAGGTGTCTTTTATACTGATAACAAGTTCAAACAGGTGCCATTAATACAGGTAACGAGTGGAGGACAGAGGAGCCTCTTAAAGAAGAAGTTACAGGTCTGTGAGAGCCAGAAATCTTGCTTGTTTGTAGGTGACCAAATACTTATTTTCCACCATAATTTGCAAATAAATTCATTAAAAATCCTACAATGGGATCTTCTGGATTTTTGTTCTCTCAATTTGTCTGTCATAGTTGACGTGTACCTATGATGAAAATTACAGGCCTCTCTCATCTTTTTAAGTGGGAGAACTTGCACAATTGGTGGCTGACTAAATACTATTTTTCCCCACTGTAGGTGCCATTTTTTATGTTGAGAGTATGAGCTACAGATGGCATGAATGGTATGTCAACTCCTCTCCCAGTGGAATGCAGGGGAGTGTGGAATACATTCAGAATACCCTGGTACATTCACCACAACATGACAGCTTGTCAAAACACTTCTGATGGAGGCCATCCTGATAACTGACGAGCGCTGAAGTTTAGATACATCATGTACAAAAAAATATGTGTTATTAGATTTGTAAGTGCATAGGGGAAGATTGGGTTTGGGGAGATGAACTCTGCAAAGAGGGAGAGGTCAAAATGAGGTCGCTACTCCCTTCGCTGACATTTCTCACTATCTAGTCTAGGTTATGGACATATTTGTGCCTGGTAGAGAAAAACGGACATATTTGCAACTCACTTTAACAAACATCAATGAACAGAACCAGGAGTGTTCCCTTTTGACATCTTGACAGTAAGGTTGATATCAATCCTCATCATATTAATATAGGTCAAGTTAATACAAAATCTGAACTAATTTGTCTTACTAGCTAGGTTTCCATTCAATTGGCAACAGATTTTCATGTGAATATTCAATGAATCTGCATAAAGAAAATATGCACATTTTCCTACCAGTGGTGTATTTCCACCAAAGTGACTTGTTGCAGATAAAAATCAGTGTGATGACGTAGTGCACAAAAAATTACTTTTTCGCTTAAGTTTTCATATACCGAATAAAAATCTAATGTTCAATATGTTGCCATCGCATTTTCAACTCTACCGATAGTTTTGTCACACATTTTTTTACTTTAAATAGCAAATGTGCCTACTGGTTCAGCTTTTTAACTACTACTTTCACTTGCTTTTTGTTTGATTTGGGTCAGACATAATATGAATGTTTTGCATAGTACATATCTCAGTCTAACAACACATTGACAAACCCATTCCAGTTTAGCCCAGGAGGTAAAACGTCAGGGTCATGGTGAGTTTCTCTGTGCATAGTTAGAGTTTGACCTGGGTTAAGAAAAACAGTCCCTGGTCAACCGTCCCTGAGTGAACACACTTTGATTGTGTCTCAAATGGCACCCTGTTTCCTATGTAGTGCACTACTTTTGACAAAAGTAGTGCACTACATGGGGATTAGGGTGCCATTTGGGACACAAACCTTGTCTGTCTCAGTAGTGTTAATCATTTGTGACGTGTTCAACCACAACAGCTCTCTGGTCTGGCCCTACACTCAAAGCCGTCATCATCACATGTCAGGTAGCTGGGTATTCATAGCTCAGTGTTCTTTTGAAACAAGGAGATTTTGATTTTTCATTAACATGTTTGACCCGAGACAATGTCCTGGTTTTGTGGTTGTCTACGACTTTGGACGTTGTGATGAAGCATAAGATGTCTGCTTCTCAGGTGCGGACATCTTCTTTCCACACACTGGAGCGTGTCTAGAGTTTGAAATGTAGGCTTATTTGATTATTTAGCTGATAAAGGATATCAATGCCAGTGGCAGGATATCAAGCCATTTACTTCATACAGTCATGTTAAAGCACTCACTACACCAACAGACGACAGTCAGAGTTGAGAGCGTTAGTCTCAGGATGACAAACTCTGAGTGAAACTGAGTCATTCATTATCATGACAGTCTCTTTATTTGTTGATTTGTCTTCTTTCCTCTTGCAAAGGGTGCATGAGTCTCTAGTTAAAATGCAAAGTAGAAAACCAGTAGTGCTCCGGACCTCAAAGAGCCCCTGGTCTAGACAGGGAAGAGTTCCCGGATGGGGCTCTGAATAGGGTGGTGGGGTGACGGAGCTCTATTGTCACTGTGTGTTTAAGGCTGGAGGTAGAGGTGGAGAGAGGGAGGTCTGAGGGAAGTGCCTCAACAGACTGTAGGTCTTCAGAGGTGATGATCACGGACTGGCGAAGAGTCTCCTCATACGTCGGAGGCTGTAGGAACAGAGACATTTTATGAGATCAAATTTACTGTAATAAATAAATATTCTATGTAATATTTTTTTTTTCTTCCTTTATGTTAACAGGGATTCCCATTGAGAGCAAGGTCTCTTTTACAAGGGAGCCCTGCAACATCCTTCCATAGTTTCATTGATGTAAATGAGAATGTGTTCTTAGTCAACTTACAGTTGAAGTCGGAAGTTTACATACACTTTGGTTGGAGTCATTAAAACTAGTTTTTCAACCACTCCACAAATTTCTTGTTAACAAACTATAGTTTTGTAAAGTCGGTTAGGACATCTACTTTATGCATGACACAAGTAATTTTTCCAACAATTGTTTACAGACAGATTATTTCACTTATAATTCACTGTATCACAATTCCAGTGGGTCAGAAGTTTACATACACTAAGTTGACTGTCCAGAAAATTATGTCATGGCTTTAGAAGCTTCTGATAGGCTAATTTACATAATTTGAGTCAATTGGAGGTGTACCCGTGGATATGTTTCAAGGCCTACCTTCAAACTCAGTGCCTCTTTGCTTGACATCATGGGAAAATCAAAAGACCTCAGAAAAAAAATTGTAGACCTCTACAAGTCTGGTTCATCCTTGGGAGCAATTTCCAAACGCCTGAAGGTACCACGTTCATCTGTACAAACAATAGTACGCAAGTATAAACACAATGGGACCACGCAGCCGTCATACCGCTCAGGAAGGAGACGCGTTATGTCTCCTAGAGATGAACGTACTTTGGTGCGAAAAGTGCAAATCAATCCCAGAACAACAGCATAGGACCTTGTGAAGATGCTGGAGGAAACAGGTACAAAAGTATCTATATCCACAGTAAAACGAGTCCTATATCGACATAACCTGAAAGGCCGCTCAGCAAGGAAGAAGCCACTGCTCCAAAACCGCCATAAAAAAGCCAGACTACGGTTTGCAACTGCACATGGGGACAAACATCGTACTTTTTGGAGAAATGTCCTCTGGTCTGATGAAACAAAAATAGAACTGTTTGGCCATAATGACCATCGTTATGTTTGGAGGTTAAAGGGGGCTACTTGCAAGCCGAAGAACACCATCCCAACCGTGAACCACGGGTTGGCAGCATCATGCTGTGGGGGTGCTTTGCTGCAGGAGGGACTGGTGCACTTCACAAAATAGATGGCATCATGAGGAAGGAAAATTATGTGGATATATTGAAGCAACATCTCAAGACATCAGTCAGGAAGTTAAAGCTTGGTCGCAAATGGGTCTTCCAAATGGACAATGACCCCAAGCATACTTCCAAAGTTGTGGCAAAATGGCTTAAGGACAACAAAGTCAAGGTATTGGAGTGGCCATCACAAAGCCCTGACCTCAATCCTATAGAAAATGTGTGGGCAGAACTGAAAAAGCGTGTGCAAGCAAGGAGGCCTACAAACCTGACTCAGATACACCAGCTCTATCAGGAGGAATGGGCCAAATTTCACCCAATTTATTGTGGGAAGCTTGTGGAAGGCTACCTGAAACTTTTGACCCAAGTTAAACAATTTAAAGGCAATGCTACCAAATACTAATTGAGTGTATGTAAACTTCTGACCCACTAGGAATGTGATTAAAGTAATACAAGCTGAAATAAATCATTCTCTCTACTATTTTTCTGACATTTCACATTCATAAAATAAAGTGGTGATCCTAACTGACCTAAAACAGGGAATATTTACTAGGATTAAATGTCAGGAATTGTGAAAAACTGAGTTTAAATGTATTTGGCTAAGGTGTATGTAAACTTCCGACTTCAACTGTACATGGTAAAATAAGGCTTGAATAAATCAATGACTAAATAGATATTTACATATGCATTGAACAATACATAATAAAAATAGGTCCAGAACAGAGGAGTGACTGACCTCCGTTTCAGACTGTGTGGGGCTGAGACCAAAGCGGTCGGATATCATAGAGTGGATCTGTTTCTGACGGTCCTTCTTACGGACGCTCTCGTAGGACGGAAGGCGGGGCAGGGTCCCATCCAGGTGGTAGCTGCTGGGCTTACCAATAATAAAAAGCCTCCCTGGAAGCTGCAGACACACACCAAACATGTTTATATGATATCACTTTTTCTATTTTTCAAGAGTTGATCTGATTGGTCAAAAGACCAGTTAGTGGAAAAAGATCTGAATTGGGCTGCCTGTGTAAACGCAGCCTGATTACAGTAATGAGGTACATCAAGGTCGATGTTTCCTACTGGGCATAAGGATAATTGAAAACAAATGGCACTGGTTTGAAAAAAAAAAGTAGTGGTCATATTCCATTCAGTACAGACATTTGTAGGCGGATTAACTTACCCTGTCCCGCGGCTCAATTTACCCCATACCCGGATTAAGATATTTTTTTGGGACAAGCTATGTTTTAAAAACTGTAATGTTTACATGTATTCTGATTATTTCCAGGTATACACAACATCCTGAAATATATGTAGATATCTTTGTTAGAAAGAATACTATATTTCCCTTGACAGAGTGATGCTGAATGTGATGCTGAATGTAAAAAAGGGATAAACTTACCCCGCTCTCCCCTACTATGTAAAGACAGAGGCTTTTTTTCACCTGGGATCCAACGTTTCTGTGGGCCACGGCAGCAGTATGTTCATCGTAGGGAGACTGTCTTCTGTTGTACTGGGATGGAGTGTCCTGGGTGAGAAGAGGGAAGACTGGTTACAGTCTGTCTACACTACAGTGGAGAATTGTCTTAAATCTTACCGAAGTTCAGTCGATGTAAAATAAAGTTATTATATTATACTCTGTTCTATTCTAATATGTTATATTCTGTTCTATACTATCTTTACAATTAGTAATGCTGCAGCAACAACAAATACATGACAATAGTTCAATAGAAATCTCCAATGAATTAACCTCAAACCAGATTACTAGGCGGTGATTGAGTAACATAGCTTTATATCAAATCAAATCAAATTGTATTTGTCACATGCGCCGAATACAACAGGTGTAGACCTTACTTACAAGCCCTTAACCAACAATGCAGTTTTAACAAAGAATATTAAAACAAAAAAATATCATACAAAGATACAATATAAAATAATACGAAATAAAACGAACAAATAATTAAAGAGCAGCAGTAAAAATAACAATAGCGAGGCTATAGACAGGGGGTACCGGTACCGAGTCAATGTGCGGGGGCACCGGTTAGTCGAGGTAATTGGGGTAATATGTACATGTAGGTAGATTTATTAAAGTGACTATGCATAGATAATGTGGTCCTCTGTAGCTCAATTGGTAGAGCATGGCACTTGTAACGCCAGGGTAGTGGGTTCGATCCCCGGGACCACCCATGCACACATGACTGTAAGTTGCTTTGGATAAAATAAAATGGCATATTATTATTATAATAAACAGAGAGTAGTAGCAGCAGTGTAAAATAGGGTGGGGTGGCAATGCAAATAGTCTGGGTAGCCATTTGATTAGTTCAGGAGTCTTATGGCTTGGGGGTAGAAGCTGTTTA
Source organism: Coregonus lavaretus (assembly GCF_964263955.1). Lineage (NCBI taxonomy): Eukaryota > Metazoa > Chordata > Actinopteri > Salmoniformes > Salmonidae > Coregonus > Coregonus lavaretus. The sequence goes on from NC_140012.1 coordinate 39,708,445, forward strand.
GAAGCCTCTTGGACCTAGACTTGGCGCTCCGGTACCGCTTGCCGTGCGGTAGCAGAGAGAACAGTCTATGACTGGGGTGGCTGGAGTCTTTGACCATTTTTAGGGCCTTCCTCTGACACCGCCTGGTATAGAGGTCCTGTATGGCAGGAAGCTTGGCCCCAGTGATGTACTTGGCCGTACGCACTACCCTCTGTAGTGCCTTGCGGTCGGAGGCCGAGCAGTTGCCATACCAGTCAGTGATGCAACCAGTCAGGATGCTCTCGATGGTGCAGCTGTAGAACCTTTTGAGGATCTGAGGACCCATGCCAAATCTTTTCAGTCTCCTTAGGGGGAATAGGTTTTGTCGTGCCCTCTTCACGACGGTCTTGGTGTGCTTGGACCATGTTAGTTTGTTGGTGATTTGGACACCAAGGAACTTGAAGCTCTCAACCTGCTCCACTACAGCCCCGTCGATGAGAATGGGGGTGTGCTCGGTCCTCTTCTTTTTCCTGTAGTCCACAATCATCTCCTTTGTCTTGATCAAGTTGAGGGAGAAGTTGTTGTCCTGGCACCACACGGCCATGTCTCTGACCTCCTCCCTGTAGGCTGTCTCGTCGTTGTCGGTGATCAGGCCTTCCACTGTTGTGTCATCGGCAAACTTAATGATGGTGTTGGACTCGTGCCTGGCCATGCAGTCATGAGTGAACAGGGAGTACAGGAGGGGACTGAGCACGCACCCCTGAGGGGCCCCCTTGTTGAGGATCAGCGTGGCGGATGTGTTGTTACCTACCCATACCACCTGGGGGCGGCCCGTCAGGAAGTCCAGGATCCAGTTGCAGAGGGAGGTGTTTAGTCCCAGGATCCTTAGCTTAGTGATGAGCTTTGAGGGCACTATGGTGCTGAACGCTGAGCTGTAGTCAATGAACAGCATTCTCACATAGGTGTTCCTTTTGTCCAGGTGTGAAAGGGCAGTGTGGAGCGCAATAGAGATTGCATCATCTGTGGATATGTTGGGGCGATATGCAAATTGGAGTGGATCTAGGGTTTCTGTGATAATGGTGTTGATGTGAGCCATGACCAGCCTTTCAAAGCACTTCATGGCTCCAGACGTGAGTGCTACGGGTCGGTAGTCATTTAGGCAGGTTACCTTAGTGTTCTTGGGCACAGGGACTATGGTGGTCTGCTTGAAACATGTTGGTATTACAGACTCAGACAGGGAGAGATTGAAAATTTCAGTGAAGACACTTGCCAGTTGGTCAGCGCATGCTCGGAGTACACGTCCTGGTAATCCGTCTGGCCCTACGGCCTTGTGAATGTTGACCTGTTTAAAGGTCTTACTCACATCGGCTACGGAGAGCGTGATCACACAGTCATCTGGAACAGCTGATGCTCTCATGCATGTTTCAGTGTTACTTGCCTCGAAGCTAGCATAGAAGTAATGTAGCTCGTCTGGTAGGCTCGTACACAGCTCGCGGCTGTGCTTCCCTTTGTAGTCTGTAATAGTTTGCAAGCCCTGCCACATCCGACGAGCGTCGGAGCCGGTGTAATAGAGCTATAATTAAATTTTCTTCAATAATATACTCCACTAAATTAGAATCAGTCTTGATAAGGGATGCCAGAGCTGTTCTCCTTGTCTGATACATGTTATGCACAATTGACCACACAATGGAAAATGCCTTTGCCAAATTCTACAGTTAGACCAAACAGTATCTTTCTTTATCCCCCTGTCTCGGCTCTGACACTCTGTTGCGGTCTCATGGATACCTTTCCCTTACTGATAACAGTATATGGATTTTAACACAAGACATCATTGTGCACACACAACCCCCCTGGCAGCCTCCATAATAACACAGCATAATTTGTAATATAATCAACTGATACTGGTTTAACAAGGAAACAGTGTTGATATTTTCAATGTCAATATTGAAACGGTTTGGTTTGAATGATTGGAAGGGAGTGGGAGGCAAATGGGGCTAGAGTATGGCCTTCACTATAACTGACTAGAATGTGATGCAAAGGAAAAACACAAGCCTGAAAGGTTATCTCAGATGAGTAGCCTGTGGTTGAATAGGAAATTACCGTATATTAACAGAAGAATAACAATGTTTTTTGATACAACCAACCAAAAGGTAATAGGAGAGTTTAACTGTGGTTGCGTTCTCTATAGGGGAGAAAGATATGGATACAACAAGCAGGCGGTAATGATCTTAACCTCAGCTTGATCTCTCAGCTCTGTATCATAACAAATACAGAAACAGAGTCTCTCAGCTCTGTATCATAACCAATACAGAAACAGAGTCTCTCAGCTCTGTATCATAACAAATACAGAAACAGAGTCTCTCAGCTCTGTATCATAACAAATACAGTCGCACAGGGAAATATTATTCACGTAAACCTTTTAAAACAGCCACTCCTATACAGTAGATCAGTGTTTTTGACCCTTTGTTGATAAGATCGGCCACCCATTCTTTTATAAAATGGGCACGTAATCCCACCAGACTAGTTACAGTACATGGTCGGCGTCCCAAATGGCACCCTATTCCCTGTGTGTCCCAAATGGCACCCTATTCCCTATAAGTGTCCCAAATGGCACCCTATTCCCTATAAGTGTCCCAAATGGCACCCTATTCCCTATAAGTGTCCCAAATGGCACCCTATTCCCTATAAGTGTCCCAAATGGCACCCTATTCCCTATAGGTGTTCCAAATGGCACCCTATTCCCTATAAGTGTCCCAAATGGCACCCTATTCCCTATAGGTGTTCCAAATGGCACCCTATTCCCTACAAGTGTCCCAAATGGCACCCTATTCCCTATAGGTGTTCCAAATGGCACCCTATTCCCTATATGGATAATTCTACAGAAGTGGTGCAAATTGCAGTCACACCCAAAAAAAACTATTTAAAAAAACAGTTAAGTCTCCAAACTTAGGAAATGTATTTACATCATGATATGTTCTAATTCAATCCAAGGCAATAACAAACATATTTGAACCCTGTACTCCTGAGTGGCGCAGTGGTCTAAGGCACTGCATGCCACTAGAGATCCTGGTTCGAATCCAGGCTCTGTCACAGCTGGCCGCGACCGGGAGACTCATGGGCGGCGCACAATTGGCTCAGGGTAGGGGAGGGAATGGCCGGCAGGGATGTAGCTCAGTTGATAGAGCATGGCGTTTGCAACGCCAGGGTTGTGGGTTTGATTCCTACGGGGGGCCAGTATAAAAAAAATATATGTATTCACTAACTGTAAGTTGCTCTGGATAAGAGCGTTTGCTAAATGACTAAAATGTAAATATTTTTTAATTAATATAGTACAAAGTCATTGTTTATACACCTTTTTCTATTGAGAAGTGGCTGTCCCAAACAAACCCTTACCTAAAGTTAATGTTTGAAAATGAGGCAATTAATTATTTTTGTAATTGTTTTATTATTATTTCAATAGAACATAATGAGTTGTTCTATACTGAACAAAAATATAAACGCAACATGCAACAATTTCAACGTTTTAATGAGATACGGTTCATATAAGGAAATTAGGTCAATTGAAATAAATAAATTAGGCCCTAATCTATGGATTTCACATGACTGGGCAGGGGCACAGCCATGGGTGGGCCTAGGAGGGCACTTGGGAGCCAGGCCCATCCACTGAGGAGCCAGGACCTGCCAATCAGAATGAGTTTTTCCCCACAAAAGGGCTTTATTACAGACTGAAATACTCCTCAGTTTCATCAGCTTTCCGGGTGGCTGGTCTCAGACGATCCCACAGGAGAAGAAGCCAGATGTGGGGTTGAGACGTCTGTGGCATTGTGTTGTGTGACAAAAATGCACATTGTAGAGTGGTCTTTTATTGTCCCCAGCACAAGGTGCACCTGTGTAATGATCATGCTGTTTAATCAGCTTCTTGATATGCCACACCTGTCAGGTGGATGCATTATCTTGGCAAGGGAGAAATGCTCACTAACAGGGATGTAATAATAATAATATGCCATTTAGCAGACGCTTTTATCCAAAGCAACTTACAGTCACGTGTGCATACATTTTTACGTATGGGTGGTCCCGGGGATCGAACCCACTACCCTGGCGTTACAAGCTCCATGCTCTACCAATTGAGCTACAGAGGACCACACATTTCTGCACAAAATTTGACAGAAATAAGCTTTTTGTGCATATGGAACATTTCTGGGATCTTTTATTTCAGCTCCTGAAACATGGGACCAACACTTTACATGTTGCGTTTATATTTTTGCTCAGTATATTATTACATTGAAAGATACTGATCTAATTAGTATTTTGTTTATTTTTAAAAAATGCTGTCCCACCTTTTGATGTCACTACCGAAACACACACATTAAAAGACTGTAGAATGAATATGCCTTAAGCCACACCCCTACAAATATCACCTGGTGATGGGATTGCACCCATCTCCAGCACGGCCACATGGTGAGCACCCTTAGCAAATGCATCTGCTTTTCAGAGATACAACTCATTCAACCTAGCTTCCTTTTCCGCTGAAAAAACTGGCATTTTCTTTTTCGCCTGCTACATTAGGTTACATGGTGAGTAGTCTGTGTGCAAACATTTTGGAGGAAACGAGTGAGCAAGTTGGTAAATCTTCATGTATTTTTAAGAATTGTCACTACCGAACATCTAATAGATCAAGAAATATGTAAAGTACGGTTTTGGGACTAAAATATATGTTTGCTGTGATGTACATTTGTCCAAATAAAAGATAGCCAGCCCTATGTTAGCTATGGGGATTATTTAAAGTCCAAAATAAATCAAAATTGTCTAAACCAAAACGGTCACAACCGAAACAATTGACACCATAGAGATGTATAGAGGTCTCATCTTTGTATCCGTGCCATTATGGCATCTGTGACAGCACGGGCAGTGCCACTGATGCCATCTCCATTTTAAAGTTGCATGCGCCGTGCTCTACCAACTGAGCTACAGTGGACCACCATGTGGGTAGTGGACAAGTGCACACTTCAGGAATAAGTGTAGAGTATTGAAATGCATAGCCAGCAGGTGGGCTACAACCCTTCAATTGCCCAAACACTGACATCTATTTGGCCAAAACATAGACGATAATGTGCTATACTGTACTGTAACGTACTGTACTGTACTCTACTGTACTATGCTCTACTGTACTATGCTCTACTGTACTATGCTCTACTGTACTATGCTCTACTCTACTGTGTCCTACTGTATTGTACTGTAATGTACTGTACTGTAATGTACTGTACCCTAATCTACTGTACTGTGCTCCACTGTACTGTGCTCGAGTTTACTCTACTTGAGTTTCTTACAATTGAAGAAAGGGCCCATGGACTCTTGATCTAGTGGTCTTGGTCTACTGGTCTTGGCCTACTGTTTTTTTACTTGTCATGGTCTCAACTCTGGGTCTGGATCTTGGGACCAATGTCCTGGTATAAATCATCTTGGTCTTGGCTCCTGGATAGTACCTTAGTTTTTGGTTTACAAACTATAGGCATCCCAATTTGAAGAAGACAATGCTCTCCGATCATTGGCTGATCTCTCCCAATCCATAGGAATCCCCACCCAGTTGACTACTTTTAAATGGTGGAAGCCCTTAATGGCAATGTCTATACTAAAATGAGTTATATCCAATGTTCCCTCAACATTTTGTTGTCACTGAACAAATTTCAGGTCTGCTGAGCGCAAATTTGAACGTTGTGAAAATTCTGTGCAACTTCCGGCGTGTGTTTACTCTGAACACTGAGGCTGTACCCACTTTAAGTTAGTTTTAACAGTGGTCAAGTAGGCTACTGTGGCTATTTGATCATAATGTAGGCCTACCAGAGTGGCCTAACGTCAAAAACAATGGAGAAAATGCATCCCATAACATTTTAACATGGAAATAGCTGTTCTATCGTTCAGCCTACAGTAGCAGCCAATGTGTGGTGTTCAATGTAGGCCTACATTCCATGAGACTTGAAAAAAACATGCAGGGCTTGACATTAACCTGTTTATCCACTTGTCCTTCAGGCAAGGAGGTGACTGATAATGTTGTTGTGTTGTTTGATGCTAGAAACCACTTTACAACATTATTCCCATACCAAACTATGCTACCCTCTGCCTATTGGCTACTTAGCTTATTCAAGTCTGTCTCAAAATACCACACTGCCCCTTTAAGAAAAAAAAAGAAGCTCTTTACCTGACTCGCTTTTCAAATATGTCTAGAAATGCACACGTTTTGTGATCTTGTAGGAAGCAATCACTCCCCCATTGCTGACTACAAATTATCTATAACTGGGCTAATAACTCACTAACTAGCAAAGGATATGAACAAAATGTACAAATGTGCACAAGTCGCTACATGTAGCTCTCGCTTTGATCTCAAAACAAGCGCATCTACTCACGACCTCTCATGCTGTAAAAACAGTCCAGTTCAAAGTGAATGGTACAGAGCCATATATGGCAATGGTTTATTTGCATATAGGCCAACTGCAGCTCTGATTGGTTATGGCGCACCGGTCTGTGTAGAGTATGGACATGAGTCAATGAAATAGTATCCTACTCTAATGCGTTCTGCCTACAACAAAATCTCTTGCATAGTTCGTTTTGTTTCGGTACATTGCATTGAAAGTGGCTAATATTGCGTTGATTCGATCACAGTTCCCACAGTAAAGGGAAACGTTGATAGTGTTAACTAACGGGGAAAACTCTAGAAAGTTGAGTGAAGTTCAATCTCGTGCTTCTCTTCGCAGGCTGATATTTCTTCTGCGCTGCTGTCCCGGGGGAGCTGCGCGCCCACGGAAGCGTGCAACTTAGAGGGAACATTGGTTATATCCATCTAGAGTCCTCCATTTATCTCTATGATTGACACTTGACACCAAAATGCCTGTTATTTTGCCAAAAGAAAGATAGGTGAAGTGATCATTTCAACATCTAACAACAAAATTAACTAGATGCATCGTTAATTTAATCTACAAGTTTCAGATTCATACAATTAACATGGAACATTTTACAGAGAACAATATAGATTATATTTCTCTAAATTAAATATAAAGGTTTTGAAAATCTGGTTAAAAGTAATGTTTTTACTATTTTCTTAATTTGGTATGCCAATAACATTTCTAAAATGAATCTGTAATAGAAGGTTAATCAAAATGATAACTATTGTGCACAGTTCTCCCTTTATTTAAACTTTTTCACTTTGTTTTGGTAGTGACAAAAATTAGTGGGGTGGTAAGGAATTCAGGTAAATATTTCAAATGTGCAATACAAAACAAAGAGTGTGAGTAGTATTTATGTCTACCTGACATATGTTGGAAGACGTGTGCTGAAAGTTTGGGAGAAATAGGATACACATTTGAATTGTTTTCCAACCCCCAATTTGCACCACTTCTGTAGAATAATCCATATAGTGCACTACTTTTGACCAGGGCTCATAAGTTCTGGTCTGCTTGCTGCAGAAAAATTTAACAGGAATCTCTCTTCACCTGATCTAACTTGTGACTGTTTCATGCTAGAGCAAAAAAAACGGCAACAACGCAGGTGTTGAGAAGAACCATTGCCGTGGGTGTCACAATCCAATCTGCTCCCCCCATGCAAATGTATTCCCTCCCAGTGTTATTATAATCACATCTCTCTCCTTTATCACATCTCGCTCTAATTGGTTTCTGAGTTCCATTATTACACATTTATACAATGTTCCACAGAGTTTATAGTACTCTATTGTACCTTTGTTCATATTGTCTTCTGTCTCAGTGTGTACATAATGGCCTCGCTTACCAGACTCCGATTACTGGTCAACATATTTATGACATTGTAGCGATCCTCGCTACATGATCCACGTTACATTCCCACCAAGTGGGTTAACCCTCTTGGTGCGATGCGGAGGGTGTTTGCCTTTCACGCCAGAGACCGTAATGATGATGAGCTCCCTGGTAAGCCCTGACCTTGCAGCCGTACAATAAGGGGTTACAGCACATGGATAATACGGTTATAGCCATTTATAAATTACATTAAGGATGAGATTAAGGTAAGCCCTCTAGATGTTTATATCACATTTGTAAGGTGTTTATGTTGTTACTGTGAATGGGCCTTTATATGTACATTATACATTAGGCATATGTATAACATGTATAGCCTTCCTGTATAGTGTTGGATGACCCTGCATCATCTTTAATACATTAGGCATTTATAACATGTTTTCCCTGTTTATGACACATTTATAACAATAATATATGGAAATGAGCTTTTATCCAAAGCGACTTACAGACCTACAGTCATGCCTACATACATTTTTGTGTACAGGTGGTCCCGGGATTCGAACCCACTATCCTGTCATAGAAAGCGCCATGCCTTACCAACTGAGCTACTTGTAGCCTTACTGTATAGTGCTGGGTGGCCTGGTAGTTCCACACCCTGCAGCAGAAAGGGTCTTTCCTGTACAAGACCACCAGGAGCATGAGAATCACTACGAAGAAGAGCAGGCAGGACACTACAGAAAATAACAAGAACAAGAACACAGACATGAATAAGAAGCTTTATAAAACATATCTGCCATTAATGTAAACATATAAGTTATCATTATTGCTTTTACATTTTTATTTATAACACATGCAAAACATACATCACCTAAACAATTAACAGTTAGCCAGTCCTGTATCAGAGCAACATATTTATGTATATGGTTTAGCAGCAGCCTACTTAATTTTTTGTGACTGCCACCACTCACCCGAAGCCACGATGACCGTTGGCTGATCCGCTGTCAGCATAGGTGGGATAGTTGTAGTTGCAGATGAAGACATCTTGAACTAAAATCAATCAGCATGTAAACGAGGTCCCGCTATGTAAACGGCTCAAAAATAAAAATGATATTCGCATGATATTAGGCTACTCCTGTCCAAACCAAGAAGATGAAAATACATCGATTTTAGCTTCCTCTTCATTCGAGGACTGAGCCCCACACTGTTGTTGAATCCAGTTAAACTGCAGGAGTCTGCCACCTATCTGGCTACTGAGATTCAGCCTGGTCTCATAGACTATACACAACATAGTAAAAGTAAATCAGCACACTCGAATTAGTATGATATACATTTTATAAAAAATATTTTAGTCATTTAGCAGACGCTCTTATCCAGAGCGACTTACAATTAGTATTCATATTAAGATAGCTAGGTGAGACAACAACCCATCACAATCGTATCAAGTACATTTTCCCTCAACAAAGTATGTATCAGCAAAGGCAGTGCTAGTGGGAAAATATAATGTTTATTTTATTAATAATAAAAACACTTTTGGAAGGGGGGGAGGGGCCTATGGTTACATGAGAAAGAAGGTTATTTAAAGGGATAGTTCACCCAAATTCCAAAATGACATGTTGGTTTTCTTACCCTGTAAGCAGTCTATGGACTAGGTATGACAGAAAACCATGCTTTGGTTTTGTTTACCTGGCCACTGTTTCAAATGCTAACTTTTTAGCATATGTGTCACAAGTCCAATGCAAGTCAATGGTACCTACAGTGCATTCGGAAAGTATTCAGACGCAATTACCTTTTCCACATTTTGTTACGTTACAGCCTTATTCTAAAATTGATTAAATTGTTTTTTTCCCTCATCAATCGACACACAATACCCCATAATGACAAAGCAAAAACAGGTTTTAAGATATTTTTGCTGATTAATTAACAGTAAAAAACAGAAATAATTCATTTACATAAGTATTTAGACCCTTTACTCAGTACTTTGTTGAAGCACCAGGCAGTGATTACAGCCTCAAGTCTTCTTGGGTATGACGCTACAAGCTTGGCAGACCTGTATTCTACAGTTTTTGAACACTATAATATGTTACTTTTAGTTTATGGTTGATGCAGCTTGTTTAATAAAAAGCATGAGCTGGCACACACCCAGAGAACATCACTTAGTGTAGAGGTGCTGACCAATGGAGAATAAACTATAAGCTGTAAAAACAAATAAAGAGAGTCGCACACTCTATGTATAAACTCCCAGTCATTTATTGGGTAAAAAAACACCAACGTTTCGGCATCACTGTGCCTTCCTCTTGTTTGCCATTAGCCAATCGCCGTTCTCAACGAGTTCATAGCACGTGAACGCACACAACTAGTTGCTCCCAGTTTACAAGTAGCATTGTCAGAGTTTCCCACTTGTTATGAACGCAGCTTTAGTTGTGGTCCTGTGACCTCCCGTCTTGTCCTCTGATTGGCTGATTGGCTGTTTCTCCCTCTGCAGGCGTGGCTTACAGAGATCCATGAGTATGCACAGAGGGATGTTGTCATGTTGCTGGGCAACAAGGTGAGAGGAATGGAAGGAATGGATATGTATGAAAAGCTTTTTGCAGTGGAAGAAAAGGAGAAGTATGCTGTTCATCCTACGTCACACAAATGCTTGGACACATACATTTAAGTCATTTAGCAGACGCTCTTATCCAGAGCGACTTACAATTAGTATTCATATTAAGATAGCTAGGGAGACAACAACCCATCACAATCGTATGAAGTACATTTTCCCTCAACAAAGTACTTACAGTACTGAGTGCATACATTTTTGTACTTGTCCCCCGTGGGAATCGAACCCACAACCCTGCCGTTGCTACTCACTGAAGCTGGTTATTCTTTCCAGTTAGTGAACAAATCAAATCAAATCAAATCAAATTTTATTGGCCACATGTGCCGAATACAACAGGTGCAGACATTACAGTGAAATGCTTACTTACAGCCCTTAACCAACAGTGCATTTCTTTTTAACAAAAAAAGTAAAAATAAAACAACAACAAAAAAAGTGTTGAGAAAAAAAGAGCAGAAGTAATATAAAATAACAGTAGGGAGGCTATATATACAGGGGGGTACCGGTGCAGAGTCAATGTGCGGGGGCACCGGCTAGTTGAGGTAGTTGAAGTAATATGTACATGTGGGTAGTGTTAAAGTGACTATGCATAAATAATTAACAGAAACGAGACGTTCACATAGTACAAGTGCATTGTGTTGAACTGTGTTGACATTTCTGTGAATCTCTCTTTCCCCTGCAGGCAGACATGGCCAGTGATAGAGTGATCAGGAGAGACGAAGGAGAGAAGCTGGCCAGGGTGAGCAGCACAGTCCATTCTGAACTAAACCATGTATTGATGTGGAACACTTACAGTTACGCATATATCTAGATACTCATCTCAAGTTAGGATTCAGCACACAGCACATTCTAAATTGACTATCCTACCCTTACCCAAGTTAAATGGTAATCATTCTGTTGTCCTCTCCTGTGTTTCTCTCCAAGGAGTATTCTGTTCCTTTCATGCCCTAGCAAAACCAATTTGAAGGTAACAGCTGTTGCCCCTAGTGACCGGTTTCCACGTCATCTCCCGACGCCCTCAAACATGGATGGACGTCAAATACTGATTTCTATCACGGGTGACCTGGCTGGCCATCTAAGGCCTACACAGCAGGGACCTTACAGGGCTTGATGCAGTTCAACTGATCAGCAGTTCAGCTTTGGAGGCGTGTTGGAGAATTTGCATTTTTTTCAAGCATGTTCTCAGTTCACATTCTTACTTCAGTGTCGTAATTTCTTTCCATACTTCGTATCATGTTCTTTTACTTTTAGCTTTAGAAATCATGCTAGTTAAAAACACAGACATACAAACAAAACAAAACAAAAAGGGTCACAGGATGTGATGTAGCTCAGGAGGCAGGCGCTCATTTTCTCAAGATCTCCATTTCAGCTTGACCAAACTCCATTAGACATGTGCTCTCACCAAACAAAGCCATAACACCTTCTGGCACAACCTGGGATCCACCATGCCTCCGGAATGCATTCACTTCTTGTGGGTGGCTGTCTGGAACACAAAAAAAGGGGGTTTAAATACAGAGTTCAAAATCATATGCGTTAATCAACTAATCAAAATGCTTCCATGCAAATAAGTCACACCTGTGACATATGGACAAGGACCATTCTCTGGTACTTTCAGAAATATAATAATACGATTTCATAATCTTGCTGCTGAAGTTATTTCCGGTTGCCCATTTGAATATGAACCTGTGTATTTTATTCAGAATATAATAATATTTTATTTACCAGGTCCGTTTCTTGTGAGAATGCCAAATGTTGTCTTTGACCTATGCTGCATAAAAAGTATATGTCTTGTACTTGTCTGTCTCTTCACTGTGAATATTGTGTGTGTGTGTGTGTGTGTGTGTGTGTGTGTGTGTGTGTGTGTGTGTGTGTGTGTGTGTGTGTGTGTGTGTGTGTGTGTGTGTGTGTGAGTGTGTGTGTGTGTGTGTGTGAGAGAGAAAGAGAGAGAGAAAGAGAGAGAGAGTTCATAGTTGGTACACAACACCAGGGGGCCTTGTCTTATCATTTCTGTTCTGTAATTCGCTGAAGGGCTGAAGGCACCTTTCATCATGGTCAAAAGTAAAACAATGAATGTAATGTTATTATATTTAGAATTGTGTGCTACATTGAACTTAGAAGGATTTTACTGTCTGCCTATTTTTTACCAATAATGTTTTTTATTATTTCAGTTTGGATGAAATCAAACATGTCTTTTTACATTTGTCTATGGATGAGGATTCATGAAGAAGCTTCGCATCATCAAATTAGGAATTAGAATACTAGAATGGACATGAACCTTCTTATTACGTTTGTGACTAGATGGAGTACAGCTACAACCGGAAGTTACTTTTCATAGCAGGTTAGGAGATCATTTTAGCTAACCCTTTTCCTAACCTTAACCTAAGTCTCCTAACCTGCCACGTTAATTCTCCTAACCTGCTACGTTAATTATCCGAACCTGCCACGTTAATTATCCTAACCTGCCACGTTAATTATCCGAACCTGCCACGTTAATTCTCCTAACCTGCCACGTTAATTATCCTAACCTGCCACGTTAATTATCCAAACCTGACACGTTAATTCTCCTAACCTGCCACGTTAATTATCCGAACCTGCCACGTTAATTCTCCTAACCTGCCACGTTAATTCTCCTAACCTGCCACGTTAATTCTCCTAACCTGCTACAAAAAAGTAACTTCCAGTCATAGCTGTAGCCTCCTACCTCTAGGGGCCAGCAGTATACCACCCTGCATCATACCACCCAGCAGCATACCACCCTACATCATACCACCCTGTAGTATAGCACCCTACATCATACCACCCTGCATCATACCACCCTGCATCATACCACCCTGCATCATACCACCCTGCAGCACACCACCCTGCATCATACTACCCTGCAGCATACCACCCAGCATCATACCACCCTGCATCCTACCACCCTGCATCATACCACCCTGCATCATACCACCCTGCAGCATACCACCCAGCAGCATACCACCCAGCATCATACCATCCTGAATCATACCACCCTGCATCATACCACCCTGCATCATACCACCCTGCAGCATACCACCCTGCAGCATACCACTCAGCAGCAAACCATCCTGCATCATACCACCCTGCATCATACCACCCTGCAGCATACCACCCTGCATCATACCACCCTGCAGAATACCACCCTGCATCATACCACCCTGCATCATACCACCCTGCAGCACACCACCCTGCATCATACCACCCGGCAGCATACCACCCAGCATCATACCATCCTGCATCATACCACCCTGCATCATACCACCCTGCATCATACCACCCTGCAGCACACCACCCTGCATCATACCACCCTGCATCATACCACCCTGCATCATACCACCCAGCAGCATACCACCCAGCATCATACCATCCTGAATCATACCACCCTGCATCATACCACCCTGCAGCATACCACCCTGCAGCATACCACCCTGCATCATACCACCCTGCAGCATACCACCCTGCAGCATACCACTCAGCAGCATACCATCCTGCATCATACCACCCTGCAGCATACCACCCTGCAGCATACCACCCTGCATCATACCACCCTGCAGCATACCACCCTGCAGCATACCACTCAGCAGCATACCACCCACCAGCATACCATCCTGCATCATACCACCCTGCATCATACCACCCTGCAGCATACCACCAAGCAGCATACCACTCTGCATCATACCACCCAGCAGAATACCACCCTGCATCACACTGCTGGCTTGCCTCTAAAGCTAAGCAGGGTTGGTCCTGGTCGGTCCCTGGATGGGAGACCAGATGCTGCTGGAAGTGGTGTTGGAGGGCCAGTAGGAGGCACTCTTTCCTCTGGTCTAAAAACATATCCCAATGCCCCAGGACATTGCCATGTGTAAGGTGCTGTCTTTCGGATGGTACATTAAATGGGTGTCCTGACTCTCTGTGGTTACTAAAGATCCCATGGCACTTATTGTAAGAGTAGGGGTGTTAACCCTGGTGTCCTGGCTAATTTCCCAATCTGGCCCTCATACCATCATGGCCACCTAATCATCCCCAGCTTCCAATTGGCTCATTCCTCTCCCCTGTAACTATTCTCCAGGTTGTTGCTTCTGATGGTATAAAGGTGAGCAATGTTGGTCAACCATGGTTTGCCAGTGCAGTGATAATAAATTGTGTAAAATAATGACTTTGAAGAATTGATCTGCACTGTTTGTTAGCTAGTCAGTTTTAGAGGAATGATTCCATTCATTTTTCAAATTAACTGCCAATATGCCAACATTCCATTCAAACAATGTAGTAAATCCACAGCTATAAACTGACTGAAATCAGTTGATGATTAAGTGATAATACCCGAGAAGCTGGTGTTTGGAGGATATATTGGCACGGTTGTTGTTAGGCCTGAGACAAAGTCGAGGGCATTATCACTTCTATACAATGGGTTACCAACATATTCAAATAATTATTGACATATTTTCATTAAAAACATTAATTTGATGAATTTATTCATACTATTTCATCCTTCCACAAGATATAGTCCCGACACAAATCTAGGCTTGCTACCCAAGCCGGCTGGTTGTTCGTTCTATCGGTTCGGTTGCCAGACCCAGCTGTTCAGACTTTTTGTTCTGTATCTATATTATTTGGATACATCCATAACAATGAGCTAATGAGGCGCGATTTCGCCTGGCATAGAAAATGTGCTCACTTGTCAGGACACTGTTGTTCAGAGGAGCTAGCCAACAACACAGCTAACACAATCACATCAAACTGAAGCTGGAAATACTGCAAACTAGCTGCACTTTTTTCAATGTACATTTCTTTGTATATATCCATAGAAATGATGCCAAATTATTCATGATTTCGACTGGCTGAGAAACGCTGCCTGCCTGTCTGTCTCTTCCCGACTCATGACACGTTCATTACCATGGGACAGATGGAGATCAAATCTGAATATTGAAACAATGTTGCAAATGTCGGAGAGATAGACAGCAAGGTTTATACAAATCTCCATTATTGAAAATGAAATGATAGTCTAAAAGAAATGTGAGATAATGTCTAGATGCTTTTTATAGTGGAGATCAAGTTTATAAATTGCCTGGCTGGGCTGATGAGACAGCGGATTGCACAGTCAGATGGAACAGAGTAAATAGGCATTTTAACGTCATAGATTTAGCTGGTGGTAACTTGTGGAATAGACACCGGCTGGAATGCGGATTTAACCAATCCGCATTCAGGATTAGACCCACCCGTTGTATAATAGGACTTAAACAAGTTGTAAATGCAACAAGGACTGATATTGTGTCATATAATAGAATAACAAAATATATACATACACTACCAGTCAAAAGGTTTAGAACACCTACTCATTCAATGGTTTTTCTTCATTTGTACTATTTTCTACATTGTAGAATAATAGTGAAGACATCTAAACTATGAAATAACACATATGGAATCATATTTGAGATTCTTCAAATAGCCACCCTTTGCCTTGATGACAGCTTTGCAGACTCTTGGTATTCTCTCAACCAGCTTCATGAGGTAGTCACCTGGAATGCATTTCAATTAACAGGTGTGCCTTCTTAAAAGTTAATTTGTGGAATGTATTTCCTTCTTAATGCGTTTGAGCCAAACAGTTGTGTTGTGACAAGGTAGGGGGGTATACAGAAGATAGCCCTATTTGGTAAAAGAACAGGTCCATATTATGGCAAGAACAGCTCAAATAAGCAGAGAGAAACGACAGTCCATCATTACTTTAAGACATGAAGGTCAGTCAATAGGAAACGCGGTGTGGGTGAACGGATGATCTCTGCATGTGTATTTCCCACCGTAAAGCATGGAGGAGGAGGTGTTATGGTGTGGGGGTGCTTTGCTGGTGACACTGTCTGTGATCTATTTAGAATTCAAGGCACACTTAACAAGCATGGCTACCACAGCATTCTGCACCGATACGCCATCCCATCTGGTTTGGGCTTAGTGGGACTATCATTTGTTTTTCAACAGGACAATGACCCAACACACCTCCAGGCTGTGTAAGGGCTATTTTACCAAGAAGGAGAGTGATGGAGTGCTACATCAGATGACCTGGCCTCCACAATCCCCAGACCTCAACCCAATTGAGATGGTTTGGGATGAGTCGGACGGTAGAGTGAAGGGAAAAGCAGCCAACAAGTGCTCAGCATATGTGGGAACTCCTTCAAGACTGTTGGAAAAGCATTCCAGGTGAAGCTGGTTGAGAGAATGCCAAGAGTGTGCAAAGCTGTCATCAAGGCAAAGGGTGGCTATTTGAAGAATCTAAAATCTAAAATATATTTTGATTTGTTTAACACTTTTTTGGTTATTACATGATTCCATATGTGTTATTTCATAGTTTGGATGTCTTCACTATTATTCTACAATGTAAAAATAAAGAACAATCCTTGAATGAGTAGGTGTGTCCAAACTTTTGACTGGTACAGTATATATATATATATATACAGTGCTATGAAAAAGTATTTGCCCCCTTTCTAATTTTCTTTACTTTTGCATATTTGTGATACTGAATGTTTTCAGATCTTCAACCAAAACCTAATATTAGATAAAGGAAACATAAGTGAACAAATAACACAACAATTACATATTTATTTCATAAACAAAGTTATGCAACACCCAATTCCCCTGTGTGAAAAAGTAATTGCCCCCTTACCAGGGACGGCTTGTTCAATAGGGCGATATGGGCGACGCACTGCCAAACGGGAAAAGGAAGGGATTTTTTTTCTAATCAATTATATCACGGCAACAGCAGTTATCAGTGTTCACGTCTGATCTGCCAGCCACTAAATGTCAAATCAGGCTAAAGTCGTGCTTCAAATGGCCCCGCCCGTTTTTGGGGCGATTTCAGTCATGTTGAAAATCGCCCAGAAGTCTCTCATAGCCTGTCATGTAAAATCTATTTTTTTCACATTTCAAAGGTTTCAATACATTCTCTTTGGGTGTCTGTGGGCTTGCACTTACGCGCTTTCGTCATACGTGACGTAACGTTGAACGTAACTAAGACAATGGCGGCTAGAAGCGTCTCTGTTGCGACCTGCAGTGCGGCGTTATTTTATGTTTTTAATTTGTAGACTTAGTTTACAAACATTCTGCCAACCATGGATTTCCAGTGGTTGGTTTTGGACTGATCTTGTTGATCGTGTACATACCCGCTACGAACGGACTAAATAATGAAAACGCTGCTGGCAGCTGAATCCCAATACAGCTGGGAGACTTGGCTGGATGAGTCCCGGACAGAGAAGTGGAGCCGGCCACCTTCACCCTGGTCAGAGCGGACCGCGATCCTGGTAAGAGAGCGACTCTGTACCCCGACATTGAACTGCTTTCTGTGTCATTGCGACCTTACTATCAATTCAATTCAATTTAAGGGCTTTATTGGCATGGGAAACGTGTGTTAACATTGCCAAAGCAAGGGAAGTAGATAGTAAACAAAAGTGAAATAAACAATAAATATTAACAGTAAACATTACACTCAGAAGTTTCAAAAGAATAAAGACATTTCAAATGTCATATTATGTATATATACAGTGTTGTTACAATGTGCAAATAGTTAAAGTACAAATGGGAAAATAAATAAACATAAATATGGGTTGTATTTACAATGGTGTTTGTTCTTCACTGGTTGCCCTTTTCTTGTGGCAACAGGTCACAAATCTTGCAGCTGTGATGGCACACTGTGGTTTTTCACCCAGTAGATAAGGGAGTTTATCAAAATTGGGTTTGTTTTCGAATTCTTTGTGGATCGCTGTAATCTGAGGGAAATATGTGTCTCTAATATGGTCATACATTTGGCAGGAGGTTAGGAAGTGCAGCTCAGTTTCCACCTCATTTTGTGGGCAGTGTGCACATAGCCTGTCTTCTCTTGAGAGCCAGGTCTGCCTACGGCGGCCTTTCTCAATAGCAAGGCTATGGTCACTGAGTCTGTACATAGTCAAAGCTTTCATTAAGTTTGGGTCAGTCACAGTGGTCAGGTATTCTGCCACTGTGTACTCTCTGTTTAGGGCCAAATAGCATTCTAGTTTGCTCTGTTTTTTTGTTTGTTCTTTCCAATGTGTCAAGTAATTCTCTTTTTGTTTTCTCATGATTTGGTTGGGTCTAATTGTGTTGTTGTTGTTGTTGTTGTTGTTGTCCTGGGGCTGTGTGGGGTCTGTTTGTGTTTGTGAACAGAGGCCCAGGACAAGCTTACTTAGGGGACTCTTCTCCAAGTTCATCTCTCTGTAGGTGATGGCTTTGTTATGGAAGGTTTGGGAATCGCTTCCTTTTAAGTGGTTACTATCTGCCCCGTGAGTTCCCCCAATTGTTTGTTACCGTTGTGTACTGTTGATAATCACAAGTTTACTGGAGAACTGAGACCAAGTAGAGACTTTGGACAGGGTGGATATGGTATAATAAAGGCAGTTTATTCAGAGGTAAAGATATCTGGAATCGCGTGCACGGACTCGTGCACGTGTGTAGGTCACCTAAATCATCAGAAAAATTGCCCCTCCTGAGAATTTTTTCAGGAGCCGCCACTGCCCCTTACACTCAATAACTGGTTGTGCCACCTTTAGCTGCAATGACTCCAACCAAATGCTTCCTGTAGTTGTTGATCAGTCTCTCACGTCGCTGTGGAGGAATTTTGGCCCACTCTTCCATGCAGAACTGCTTTAACTCAGTGACGTGTGGGTTTTCAAGCATGAACTGCTCGTTTCAAGTCCTGCCACAACATCTCAATTGGGATTAGGTCTGGACTTTGACTAGGCCATTCCAAAACTTCCAATTTGTTGCTTTTTAGCAATTTTCATGTAGACTTGATTGTGTGTTTTGGATCATTGTCTTGCTGCATGACCCAGCTGTGCATCAGCTTCAGCTCACAGACAGATGGTCTGACATTCTCCTGTAGAATTATCTGATACAGAGCAGAATTCATGGTTATTTCTATTAAGGAAAGTCATCCAGGTCCTGAGGCAGCAAAGCATCCCCAAACCATCACACCACCACCACCATGCTTGACCTTTGGTATGATGTTCTTACTGTGGAATGCAGTGTTTGGTGTTCACCAGGCATAATGGGACCCATCTCGTCCAAAAAGTTGACTCAAGTTTGCCAAAAAGCACCTGGATGATCATCAAGACTCTTGGAAGAACGTTCTATGGACAGATGATTCAAAAGTATAACTTTTTGGACGACATGGTTCCAGTAATGCCTGGCGAAAACCAAACTCTGCATTCCACAGTAAGAACATCATACCAAAGGTCAAGCATGGTGGTGGTGTGATGGTTTGGGGATGCTTTGCTGCCTCAGGACCTGGACGACTTGCCTTGATAGAAGTAAGAAACGTCTGACCTCTGTGATTGGCAACAAGGGTTTTGCCACCAAGTACTAAGTCATGTTTTGCAGAAGGGTCAAATACTTATTTCCCTCATTAAAATGCAAATCAATTTATAATATTTTTGACATGCGTTTTTCTGGATTTTGTTGTTGTTATTCTGTCTCTCACTGTTCAAATAAACCTACCATTAAAATTATAGACTGATCATGTCTTTGTCAGTGGGCAAACGTACAAAATCAGCAGGGGATCAAATACTTTTTTCCCTCACTGTATAGTTTTTATTATTTGATAAAATATTGAATTTACTGCTATAGCCCATAGAAACGCATTGAATAACACATTTGTAAAACAGACAGTCCTCTGTAGCTCAGCTGGTAGAGCACAGCGCTTGTAACGCCAAGGTAGTGGGTTCGATCCCCGGGACCACCCATACACAAAAATTTATGCACGTATGACTGTAAGTCGCTTTGGATAAAAGCGTCTGCTAAATGGCATATTATTATTATTAAAAATACATCTAAAGGAGTAAGGTTTAAAGTGTCAGGTAGCAGAGCTCTACACTGGAGTCATTGCAAATCAAATTGTGCCTACCTTGAGCTGCAGCAAACATATATTTAAATAGCCTATAACTTCAACTTAGGCTATTGCTGTTGTAGCCTTGTGTTATTATGCAATGAATTGCCATGTATAAATTAAATTGGAAGCAATTGTGGTCATGGTCACAGCTCTATCACAATTGCTGATCAGCTGTCGTTAGAATGCATTAGATTGATGGTAACAGTAAGTCATATTAGGCTACAGGTAAACGACCAAAACACTGGCTCTTGCTGAGAAACATATTCAGTTCATATACATAGCCTATTATTAATATTTGATTCAGTGATTGAAATTACGACCCCATCCTCAGTAGCCTATTCCAGTATTTGCCTAGGCCTAAAGGCTATTGGGAAACACAAGCACTCTTACCTCGAAATCGCCTCGCTATTCACAACACTATTCATGATGAATAAATGAGTCTATCAATTTGAACTAAGCAAGACGCTAAATCGTTCAGCTTACATTTTAGCTATAGCTTGCCTATGCTACTGTAGGCTATCGGAAATTAGATGTAGGCCTATCAAGGGCTAGGCTACCTTTATCTAACCAAGCAAAGTTGAATTACAATCATAAACCCAGATTTTAGTCAGTAGCCCAGGTCTATTGAAATGAAAAGTCAATCAAGCAGATAGGCCTAGCTATTTGCATGATCCATTTAACGATTTGTAGTCAACATCTGGCTCATAATACGGCACAATTGCAAGAAAATAACATTAGGCTCGTTTTTTTTTTTTACGTTCGTCCAAGTGTTTCTTGCGCAGAGACTTCGAGATCCTCTATCCAACTTTCATCACTCAAACCCTACTGTCGGATTTATCGATAGGTATGCACGTGCGCAAAAGGGATTTATTTACAGTCCTAGATAGCATTGACAGAAAATGATCAGGGCCTGGTTTCCCGATAGCGATGGAATTTAGGCTTAAGATGCTTTTGGGAAAACGGGCCCTAGCGAGTTTAATAAAGGCAAATTATATTTTCTCTTGAGACATGAAAATTCCTTTATTACGTTATGTTGGCTGGAAATAATTATTTTTTTGATGAAAAACTGAATTTTGCGTTTTACATCGCTACAAGGTACATCGACATTCCTTCCTAATTCGCTCAATAACGTTATGAATCTAGATATGTGACAAGTAATAGCCTAGGCCAGGGGTATGTATTTAGAAATAAATACATGTATGCCTTATGGCGTAGGCGACGACTTTTGTTCAAAGGGAAATATAAAGGCAGCCCATTGGCTGTCTGATAAACTCAACGACAGCGTTTTCCTAAAGGAGATTACTGATTGGTCTTGTCACCTGTCAGACTAGAACATTTCACCATCAACTTCAGATCAACTAAAAAACAAAGCCCAGTTGATTTGAGCACACAGGCAAGAGTGCACTCCAAAAATAGTTACAAGATCGCAACACAGTTTTGGTTAGGACCTTACCAGAGACGCAAGTGAAATAATACTTTCTGTTTCAACATAAAGTAAACTGTGACAGCAACAGTCAGTCTTTTTTCTGAGATTGTTTGTTGTCCACTTTTACTTTCTTTGTTGTGAAATTTTTTGACTTTATCTGTGGGAATATTTGATCAGCGGCAACATTATGTCAAACCTCCGGCCTAGACGTTGTGTTTTAGGAAAGGGTTCGAATGGCTACGGCTTCCATCTGCACGGTGAGAAAGGGAAGACCGGACAGTTCATCCGACTGGTAGAACCAGACTCTCCCGCTGCCACCGCCGGTCTCTTCGCCGGGGACCGACTGACGTTCGTTAACGGGGACACTGTGGAGGGCGAGAGCCACCAGCAGGTCGTTGCCCGGATACGAGCCACCGTGGGCAGCCTCGAGGTGATCGTGGTAGACGCTGAGACCGCGGAGTTACTGAAGAAGCACAACTTGGAGTGCCGTAAAGAGTATGTCACGGAGGGCATCCCATTACCGGGAAGCGAGTCGGCCCATGGGGATTCAGCGGAGAGCAAAGGGACTTCGAGAGAGGCGACTGCTACATCGGCAGAGAACGGAAACCTTTCCCCACCCAGGCTAAATGTGAGCGCCAAGGTAAAGGGGACTTTCCGAAAAGTTTCCTGTCTAGGTTAATTTAGCAGAATATTACATTTTATGTAGGCTATTTTTAAAAACATTTTATTCCAATTTTCATACGCCTAGTCATAGGATGTATTGGAGAGCTGACCAGGGTCAACCACAGGCTGTCAACACATTTGAACTACAATAGATATGTAGGCTACGTCCTACCCTAAACTCCATATGTCATGTTCCAGACATTTGCTGAGACTTGCTTTTGTCTCTTTATTGTACGTCTGTATTGTGTATAGAAGCATTAAACAGACACATATGCTTACAGGGCAGTTATTCTGTACCCTTTATGCTCGTGGAAATTGGCCTATGGATAGGGACAAATTGAAACGTTTATAACAGAATACATATAAAAAGCATATGCATGACCGTGGTAGTAATTGAAAGAGAACACTTTGGAGATGACTGAATCCAAACATTACACTGTTGATTTTATGTGCATTTTACACTGACTGTACTTTTCGCAGCATTTGTCAATAACGAAATCTGAAAATATGCTGGATACATTCAGTTACATAATAAAAATATTCATGGAAATTGTGGGGTAGGTGCAACATAAGAAAACATTATTCCAATGGTTTGAGTGCGAGGTCTAACTGGTGTCTCCAAGTGGACACACACCTCTCCAAACTGTGCACAGTTCCTAAGTCATTTCAATGTACTTTTTTGACTCAAGGAAAGAGCCTTCCACTATAATGTGCTTTTTTGAGCTCTCCTAGCTGTGCCATTGAGGAACTGAAGCAAACACACTTGTAGTTGTTTGTTTGTAACACAGCCCTACATCCCCGCCTTTACACAATTACTGTAGTTTAGGCAATCTAGAAACGTTCCATTATAAATCACATTCTGGGTCAGGTGGGCATCATTTGAAAGCGTATTATATTGCCAACATGACTAGCTAAGTTATACATTTTTACATTTTAGTCATTTTGCAGACGCTTTTATCCAGAGCGACTTACAGTTAGTGAGTGCATTTTTCATACTGTATAGGATATTTATAGCGATCATACATGTTGATACTGTAAATTATATGAGTTTTCAAATATGGAAATGTGAAGTGCACATTTGGACTCACAGGGTATATACACTGCACAAAAACATAAAGGGAACACTAAAATAACACATCCTAGATCTGAATGAATGTAATAATCTTATTAAATACTTTTTTTCTTTACATAGTTGAATGTGCTGACAACAAAATCACACAAAAATTATCAATGGAAATCAAATTGATCAACCCATGGAGGTCTGGATTTGGAGTCACCCTCAAAATTAAAGTGGAAAACCACACTACAGGATGATCCAACTTTGATGTAATGTCCTTAAAACAAGTCAAAATGAGGCTCAGTAGTGTGTGTGGCCTCCACGTGCCTGTATGACCTCCCTACAACGCCTGGGCATGCTCCTGATGAGGTGGCGGATGGTCACCTGAGGGATCTCCTCCCAGACCTGGACTAAAGCATCCGCCAACTCCTGGACAGTCTGTGGTGCAACGTGGCGTTGGTGGATGGAGCGAGACATGATGTCCCAGATGTGCTCAATTGGATTCAGGTCTGGGGAACGGGCGGGCCAGTCCATAGCATCAATGCCTTCCTCTTGCAGGAACTGCTGACACACTCCAGCCACATGAGGTCTAGCATTGTCTTGCATTAGGAGGAACCCAGGGCCAACTGCACCAGCATATGGTCTCACAAGGGGTCTGAGGATCTCATCTCGGTACCTAATGGCAGTCAGGCTACCTCTGGCGAGCACATGGAGGGCTGTGCGGCCCCCCAAAGAAATGCCACCCCACACCATGACTGACCCACCGCCAAACCGGTCATGCTGGAGGATGTTGCAGGCAGCAGAACGTTCTCCACGGCGTCTCCAGACTGTCACGTCTGTCACATGTGCTCAGTGTGAACCTGCTTTCATCTGTGAAGAGCACAGGGTGCCAGTGGGAATTTGCCAATCTTGGTGTTCTCTGGCAAATGCCAAACGTCCTGCACGGTGTTGGGCTGTAAGCACAACCCCCACCTGTGGACGTCGGGCCCTCATACCACCCTCATGGAGTCTGTTTCTGACCGTTTGAGCAGACACATGCACATTTGTGGCCTGCTGGAGGTCATTTTGCAGGGCTCTGGCAGTGCTCCTCCTGCTCCTCCTTGCACAAAGGCGGAGGTAGCAGTCCTGCTGCTGGGTTGTTGCCCTCCTACGGCCTCCTCCACGTCTCCTGATGTACTGGCCTGTCTCCTGGTAGCGCCTCCATGCTCTGGACACTACGCTGACAGACACAGCAAACCTTCTTGCCACAGCTCGCATTGATGTGCCATCCTGGATGAGCTGCACTACCTGAGCCACTTGTGTAGGTTGTAGACTCCGTCTCATGCTACCACTAGAGTGAAAGCACCGCCAGCATTCAAAAGTGACCAAAACATCAGCCAGGAAGCATAGGAACTGAGAAGTGGTCTGTGGTCACCACCTGCAAAACCAGTCCTTTATTGGGGGTGTCTTGCTAATTGCCTATAATTTCCACCTGTTGTCTATTCCATTTGCACAACAGCATGTGACATTTATTGTCAATCAGTGTTGCTTCCTAAGTGGACAGTTTGATTTCACAGAAGTGTGATTGACTTGGAGTTACATTGTGTTGTTTAAGTGTTCCCTTTATTTTTTTGAGCAGTGTATATATTTTCTTTATGACATCAAAGCAGTATTTATTATAATCCTCAACATCTCATCTTTCAGAACACATAGATTCCTCTCTGTTTACGGCATTCCCCTCTCTCATGCCCCATAGACATCATGATGTATTTCATTAAGCCATATGTCACTGTCAGAGTCTTGCCCCGCTACTGAATGGACAAGTGTAGTGTTTGTAACACAAGATGGAGGAGAGCCTGTCTCTCGTCAGAGATCGCATTTATTTTGGGAGATTTCAATGAAAAGGTCATATTTTTGCAGACAGGAGACATATTGTTTCAGGTGATAATAAAACATGTTTTGTTTAGTTACCTTTAACTCGACTTGTTACTCTAACTTTATAGCAAGTCAAGCTAGCTTGCAGAACAGCTAGCTAGCTAAAATATAGCACTGTAGCTAACAACCTCCACCTATCATAGAAAACAAACGTCACTACCATCACAATTCATTTAAACGGGAGGCAATAGTCATAAAATATAATTGGCTTAACTGCCAATGTGTTTTATTTTACATTACTATTAAAATAGTACTCACTTACAGAAATAGGTAATTCTTTACAAGTTGCTAGCTATCCCATAAAGCCGAATGACATCCGGCGCAACATAACGTAATGTGAACGAGGCAACAAAAAAATAGCAAAAGTAGCTCAATTAGCAATAGGGAAAGGGATGGGGGCATCTTTTTGCTGCGCATGGTACACACGTTTAAAACAGCTGTCAGTTGAATCCCATACAGCACTGTAAAGAGAGAACCTGAGCTCTGATGTCATATATAGTATGTTACTGGACAGCCACTCAGTTCCAATTTAGGCCCTTATCAGTGACCAAATCTGCCATTTTCAACCCATGTACAGGATGACAGGAGCGGTGAGTGTAAAGGGATACAGAGAGAACTGAACAGACCACATAACCATCATGTCCCATAACAAACCGTAGAGCTAGAGACAACACCTTTCTGCTTACTGTCCCAATAAAGGATGTGATCAGCACAACATAGGAAATAAGAGCCACATTCATAGAGTCTCAGAGTAGGAATGTTCATCTAGGATCAAGTCCTCCCTGTCCATGTCATCTTATCCCAGATCAGCGCTAGTACTCTGAGATGCTTCATGAATATGGGCCCAGCACAAAATGTCTACCAATCTGTCTTAATCATCAGATCCATTTGTAAGCCAGAGAGCTCCTGGTTTTCTCAAGGTCGGAATATCAGGAATTCCTCATTAATCAGGAAAAAACATTTATCTGAGAAAGTGACAGCTGAGCTCTAACATACGGACCCCACCCCTCTGTAACTCACCTCACCAGCCTCATACTGCTGGTTATGAAATGCCTTTTTAATGTGGTATTTACATTTACATTTACCTCATTTAGCAGACGCTCTTATCCAGAGCGACTTACAAATTGTATTTCATCCGTGGGTGTGTAGGGGTCAGTCAGATAGGCAGAACATGTACAACGTCTTCATGGAACCGTGTTAGGCAGTGCAAGGCCTGCCCTCTGATTTATAGCCATTGTGCAAGAGCAGCACAAATGTAAAATAAAAAAATCGGATCTCTCTTGGCCTTGACTTGATGTGTAGCTAGTGTTTCTCCTGAATCGTAGGGAACAGTGTGTCATTTGGGACGAACACAAAAGGTCTCCTAAATAGTAGGTCCCAATGAGGGCCTTGAGTTTTTCCTTATCACATGATCTGAACAGGACAAACTCTCCCTCCTTTCTCACGCTCTCCCTGCACCTATCCGGTGTATGTGACAATACAACATCTTATTATTACTCACTCACTCACTCACTCACTCATTCGGCTTCTTTAGGTAGGAGTATTTCTTGGTCTGGTCACCCTGATCGGTCTGTTTCTGTCTCCGGTCTGATTCCGTCTCCGCTCAGATTCCTTCTCTGGTCAGATTCGGTTCGACCTTAAGAGACTGACAGTGGAAAGCGAAACGGTGGTATGTGGGAGTAGTGCGCTATGGAGGGAATATGGTGCCATTTGGGAAGCTCCCCATGTCTCCCACCACTAATGCTCTGCTACCCTTCACTAATCTTCTGGGTTCAAGTGACCGGAGCCACAGAAAGTCCTTGGCTCTCTCAAGGTGCTGCCTGCTTGTGACAGGAGCCACAGAAAGTCATTGGCTCTCTCAAGGTGCTGCCTGCTAGTGACAGGAGCCACAGAAAGTCCTGGGCTCTCTCAAGGTGCTGCCTGCTAGGGACAGGAGCCACAGAAAGGCCTTGTCTCTCTCAAGGTGCTGCCTGCTAGTGACAGGAGCCACAGAAAGGCCTTGTCTCTCTCAAGGTGCTGCCTGCTAGTGACAGGAGCCACAGAAAGTCCTGGGCTCTCTCAAGGTGCTGCCTGCTAGGGACAGGAGCCACAGAAAGGCCTTGTCTCTCTCAAGGTGCTGCCTGCTTGTGACAGGAGCCACAGAAAGGCCTTGTCTCTCTCAAGGTGCTGCCTGCTAGTGACAGGAGCCACAGAAAGGCCTTGTCTCTCTCAAGGTGCTGCCTGCTTGTGACAGGAGCCACAGAAAGGCCTTGTCTCTCTCAAGGTGCTGCCTGCTAGTGACAAGAGCCACAGAAAGGCCTTGTCTCTCTCAAGGTGCTGCCTGCTAGTGACAGGAGCCACAGAAAGTCCTTGTCTCTCTCAAGGTGCTGCCTGCTAGTGACAGGAGCCACAGAAAGGCCTTGTCTCTCTCAAGGTGCTGCCTGCTTGTGAGAGGAGCCACAGAAAGGCCTTGTCTCTGTCAAGGTGCCCCCTGCATTCCTCCCTGATTGGACACTTGGCAGGACCTGGCTGATACTGATCTAATATGGGCTGCATCCCAAATGGCACCCTATTCTCTACATAGGGCACTACTGATTACCCAGGTATATAGGGAATATGGTGCCATTTGGGAATCAGCCATGGATTGGGAGGCAGGATTTGTCTGGCACTGGTTTGTGTCCAGTAGGGAGAAAGTGTTTTGAAATGAGGAGGTACCGCCTTTTGAACTTTTTGCTACGGTCGGGTGTGCACTGCTGAACACAACCGTCGTCTAATATGGACTGAGAGCCAGGCACAGACGGCTCCTCCTGGACTCTCAAGACTTGGCAAGCCCTCAAAGAGCTGCAAATAGTCCGGGTAGCCATTTGATTAATTGTTCAGCAGTCTTATGGCTTGGGGGTAGAAGCTGTTAATGAGCCTTTTGGACCTAAACTTGGTGCTCCGGTACCGCTTGCCGTGCAGTAGCAGAGAGAACAGTCTATTACTTGGGTGGCTGGAGTCTTTGACCATTCTTTGGGCCTTCTTTTGACACCGCCTGGTATAGAGGTCCTGGATGGCAGGAAGCTTGGCCCCAGTGATGTACTGGGCTGTACGCATTACCCTCTGTAGTGCATTGCGGTCGGAGGCCGAGCAGTTGCCATACCAGTCAGTGATGCAACCAGTCAGGATGCTCTCAATGGTGCAGCTGTATAACTTTTTGAGGATCTAGGGACCCATGCCAAATCTTTTCAGTCTCCTGATGGGGAATAGGCATTGTCGTGCCCTCTTCAGGACAATCTTGGTGTGTTTGGACCATGATAGTTTGTTGGTGATGTGGACACCAAGGAACTTGAAGCTCTTGACCCGCTCCACTACAGCCCCGTCGATGAGAATGGGGGCGTGTTAGGCCCTCCTTTTCCTGTAGTCCACGATCAGCTCCTTTGTCTTGGTCACGTTGAGGGAGAGGTTGTTTCCTGGCACCACACTGCCAGGTCTCTGACCTCCTACCTATAGACTGTTTCATCGTTGTCGGTGATCAGGCCTACCACCGTTGTCGTCAGCAAACTTAATGATGGTGTTGGACACGCACATAGACTATGAGTGTGTTTATTAATGGTGTCAAGTTACCACATGGAAATTATGACCAGTAACACCTTGGAAGATCGTCACCATCTCTTGGTTTCCCTGGAGATCCCAGAGGAGCAGAATGAGGCATTGTCTGTGGTGTGTTTGTCTGGAGGGAAGAGGAGAAAGAGAGGGACTGGGCCAGAGAGGAAAGAGGAGAGGACTCTCACGCCTCTCTAAGGAGCTAAGGCTGAGCCTGAATACCTTACCCCTTTCTCACCACACACACTCAAAAGGATCTCACATTCATCCAGTTGTGTGTGTGTGTGTGTGTGTGTGTGTGTGTGTGTGTGTGTGTGTGTGTGTGTGTGAGAGCCTGAGGGATTAAACAACGTTTAGTGTTTGAAAGGAAAAACCCTCAAAGACTGGTGCTCATTAGTTCTAGTAAAATGAAGTAAGCCCTTGGAAGGCAGAATGTTACACTCAGAGTAGGGTGTCTACCCACTCTGACCAGAATGGGTGAAAACGCACTTTGGTGATTAAATGTATGTTATAAAATACATTTTACCATTTTTGTGGTAGTCTTCAAAGTTGTTTCCGCTGGTTGCAAAAGGCAACATTAGCATGACACAAGCTGAATTAAATGTAAAAGGATTTGAAAATAAAAAGCTTTGTATAAGCTCAGTGCTCCGTTGTCATTTCAGAGATACTCTTGTTTTTGTGAGAAATCTTCTAATTAATGTGAAAAGCGTTTACAAAAATATGAAAACACTATATGTCATATTTCAATCTATATCCATCTTACCTCTATAATGTTTGATGTCCTCCGGATTGGAGAAGAAAGATGACTAGTTCAACAGGAAAGTCAGCCTGTCAGGTTGCCAGAAGCCTTCATTCTTGCACAGAATCCAGCCTAGCTGACATGATGCAATTTCCCTAACTTTTTGTCCACTTTTTTTCTCTGGCTACCATTGATTTAGTCATTCTAATTCTGGCCATTCTACAAGTGGTAAAAACTCCAATAACCTTTGAACCGATTCTAATAGAGACATGAGGTTTGGACCATTGGTTTTCTTAGATGATTATCTACACATGATTATTAATTTAGAGGATTATTAACATACCCATTGGTCAAAAGACACGTTTTCGATTGGAAACCCTACTCACAGAGCTGTTAAGATGGAATGAACCTGGAAGGCTGAATGTTACACTCGTAGAGCTGTTAAGATGGAATGGCCCTGGAAGGCTGAATGTTACACTCAGAGAGCTGTTAAGATGGAATGGCCCTGGAAGGCTGAATGTTACACTCAGAGAGCTGTTAAGATGGAATGACCCTGGAAGGCTGAATGTTACACTCAGAGAGCTGTTAAGATGGAATGGCCCTGGAAGGCTGAATGTTACACTCAGAGAGCTGTTAAGATGGAATGACCCTGGAAGGCTGAATGTTACACTCAGAGAGCTGTTAAGATGGAATGACCCTGGAAGGCTGAATGTTATACTCAGAGAGCTGTTAAGATGGAATGGCCCTGGAAGGCTGAATGTTACACTCAGAGAGCTGTTAAGATGGAATGACCCTGGAAGGCTGAATGTTACACTCAGAGAGCTGTTAAGATGGAATGGCCATTACATAACAAGCAAAGGGATGACAGTGAAACAGCCTTTCTTTCTCCCATTCCTCTTTCTTTGGCCAATAACATGGCCTTATGTCGTAAAAGCACAAAGCTATTTACATGTCATCTCTGGCTACTCTTTTACAGGTATTTACTAGTTATTTTTTCCCTGATGTGTCCTCCTTCCTTCATCCTGAGTATACTGCCTCATCCCAGAGTACGTCACAAATGGCACCCTATTCCCTATATAGTGCACTACTTTTGACCTGAGCCCTAAAAGTAGTGCACTATGTAGGGAATAAGGTGCCATTTGAGACGCGCATACCCAGTCTGTACTGGAGGAACTTAGTCTCCACCTCAGTATGAAGTCTGATGGTTAACTATCTAATCACAGTGTTAGTCAGTCTTAGGAAGCATCACAAATGCCACCCTATTGCCTATTTAGTGCCTGTAGGGCTCTGGTCAAAAGTAGTACGCTATGGGTATAGCCTTATTGTTCAATGTGAGATTTCAAAACGGCTCTCTTATCACATAGGTCGTTTCCAGTAGTGGGTGTCAAGTGTAATGGATTGTTCTTCTCCATTGATCTGTGTGTAATGTCATGAGACAGCTTTGATGGTTTGTTATCGAGATGTTTTGGTAACACTTGACCTTAAATTGCCCTTTATACCTATGTAACTACACATTTATAACTGCAGTTGCAGCATTGTTACAACATTGTATTAAAGACAACTTTGGCGACTACTAAGTGTTTGGCGACTACTAAGTATTTTTAAAACCCTTTGGGCTGGATGTGTCAATGTGTTGTTCATACATGCATAATCTATGAGCAGAATTACTGTTTTACCTCAATTAGCCTTCGTTTGAAAGCGACTGTTTTTCTGGAAGCTGTGCTGCACCATTTTTCCTACATTTCCCCCCACGTAGGCCAGCCCCCTAGCAATTTGAGTTCAACCAATGAGCTTCAGCCCCTCGCCATTTGAGTGACAGCTAGCAAGAGGCACGCAGAGCGAGAGCGAGGGGGCAATGACGTGGTGCACATATAGTATGTGACATAGTACGCAATTTTCAGGGACCACTTTTGGCTCGTGAGCGCTACTTTCAGAACTACTGACTAAAAAGTATACAAACGGACCAGAGAATCTCTTTAATGTGCAGTTCCATAATAATACAACAAGGAGTCTTGCAGTGGTAGACATGGATTTCAATGTGTAGCAGTGAAGTTTAACTTGATTCAGACCCCCCCCAGTCCTGTCTTGTCTCCTATTGCCAAGGCGGCACAGATTTGACACACTGTCTAACCTGTTACCACGGAGATCCTGATTTGGGTCACCATAACAACTAGTACTCACAAGCCCTTGGATGATCTTGACATCATTTCACAGAGCTCTTTGCTGCTCTGGGGTGTTTACTCAGTGACACGCACGCACACACACACACACACACACACACACACACACACACACACACACACACACACACACACACACACACACACACACACACACACACACACACACACACACACTGGGCTGAGTGCCAACAGAGTTTGTGAAGATCACTAGCATAGGGTTCAAAGCTTTCCTCCCAGGCTGTTTTGTTACTCATATAACAACCTCAAATCATGTGATTGTATTACTCATTGATTTTAAACTAACAACCTCAAATCATGTGATAGTTTAAAATCAATGAGTAATACAATCACATGATTTGAGGTTGTTAGTTTGATTGTATTACTCATTGATTTGTGTAATGGTTTTTGTTGTTTTGTTATTAAACTTTGAGGCCCTCCATTTGAGGCAGAATCAACACTTCCTTTAACCCAGGCTCACGCAGAACTCTCTAAGGCCCTTCCATTAACCCAGGCTCACCTTTGGTTGTCTGACTGGTTCTCCCTCTACTAGAGATAAAGAGAGTGAATACATCAGTTTAATACATCAGTTTAATGGTGATGAGGCTGTGAGGTCTTAAACAGCCAGAAAAAAAACCTGTGAACAAACCTGGAAAATGCATGAAGGACTTCCGATGGCATGACAGGGATTATAACTGCATTTAGCTACTACAAGTAATGTTGAGAGTGGGGAGAGTGTGTGTGTGTGTGTGTGTGTGTGTGTGTGTGTGTGTGTGTGTGTGTGTGAGTAAGTTAGTGAATTGATTCTCTGTTCTGAGCGATGCTTTGTCTCTGAGCTTCAGGCTCTGTATGCGGCTCCTCCTCTGTAATCATTCAGAGAGCTAAATTGAGCGTCTACAGCGTGCCTGTCAGTGTGTGTGTGTGTGTGTGTGTGTGTGTGTGAAGTTGCAATACTGTAAGTGTGTGTGGCAAGAGGCCTGTGGTCTGCTGGCATAGCTGTGTGGAGATTCCAGGCCCAGTAGAGAACACCGTAGGTTAGGCCATGCTGCGTTCTAGGTCTTACCATGCTGCGTTCTAGAGATGCTTTTGTCCATAGGGGATGCCTTACCTTTGTATCGGACTGTCCAGACTAGCGTTTGAGTGGTCAATCTTCATTATATTCTCTACAGGAAGCCTGTATAAAGACAGTCAGTTCATGAAGAGCCATGTAGCTACCGGTATCTGGGGTTTAGGGTGGAGCCACATCATCAGTCTATCTGAAGAAACCACGTCCTGTGTGTTGCCATGGCACCAGGCCAGACAGCACGGTCACCGTTGACAACAGTACCAGACCAGAAAAGACTAGAACAACCAGAACAGGAAAGAAAAGACTGACTGACTGAGTGAGTGAGACAGCCAGTGTTTGTTTTGCTGGTTGGTAGACAGAGGAGATGGAAGTCATAATGTATATTGTGTCAGAGAACACAAAACTCTGACTGTGTGGGCAAGCAGATCAGATTGTCAGACATTTAGTCACGACAAAGGAAGACAAAGGAAGATGGTTCATGGTACTAAACAGAAACCTTAAAGGAAGATAAACTTCATGGCAGTTCATATTATTGTGTCTATCATATAGTATAACAAGTCTATATGGGGTTCGTTCAGGAAAGCCTGTTTCTCTGGTAAACTTCAGACTTGTTTTCAGAGAGAGACAGAGAGGGAGACTGATGTGATGTGAAGCCATGTAAATGTTGTGGTCATGTAGCTCAACAATGGGCTGTTCGTGTTTGCCGCGTTATGATATCCTTTTGACTAGAGCAGAGGTGAAAGGGCCTTCTATAACCAGCATGACAGTACTTCTCTGTTTACATTCATTCAGCCATTAGCCCATGCCCCACACCTGCCTCACCCGTCTCCCATCTAAAAGGATGGAGAGAGACACACACCCAGTCCCCCACACCTGCCTCACCCGTCTCCCATCCCGTCTCCCATCCCGTCTCCCATATAAAAGGATGGAGAGACACACACCCAGTCCCCCACACCTGCCTCACCCGTCTCCCATCCCGTCTCCCATCCCGTCTCCCATCTAAAAGGATGGAGAGACACACACCCAGTCCCCCACACCTGCCTCACCCGTCTCCCATCCCGTCTCCCATATAAAAGGATGGAGAGACACACACCCAGTCCCCCACACCTGCCTCACCCGTCTCCCATCCCGTCTCCCATCCCGTCTCCCATATAAAAGGATGGAGAGACACACACCCAGTCCCCCACACCTGCCTCACCCATCTGTCTGTCCGTCCGTCCGTCAGATGCGTTGATGCTGACTCACTATTCATGTTCAAACACAGGCCCAATCATTGCTCAATAATGAGATGTTATCAGGTGCTGTCAGACTGCTGTGTTCATCCGGTGTGTTGCACCTTTGTTGATGAAGCTAGTGTCTTCCTATGGGTGGCTCCCAGATGGCACCCTGCTACCTACGCAGTGCCCTATGGGCCCTGGCCATTTGGGATGAAACCTGTGTCTTAACTTGACCCTGTAACTAGTCTACTGCTATCAGCCCATCTCTCTTCAAACTGTCCTGTCCTGTGTAGTGTAGATGGATCTGATTTGAATTTGCAGTGCTAGATGTTTCTCCAGTTAGTTGATGATTATCTCTGGGTGGTTGTGCAAGACAATAGTGCAGATCTAAGTTCAAGGGTTTCACACAAACTCTTACCTGGTAAAATAAGGGTTAAATATACAGTATATATTTTTTAATTAAGATGCAACACCAATAAAACACCCTCAATCTTCAAGCATGGACTAAATGTTTTGGTTTACCCTCTATTGCCACTGTAGATATTCATCTCTTATCGATTTTCTTCACAATGGTACAGTGATGAAGACACATTGAAACAACCAGACTATGAGGACCGTAAAAAGCCTTAGCCACCAGGATGATTCCACAGCAGCAGGAGTGGAAAATATTATCTGATTGTTTTTGCAATTCTCACATAAAAACTTATTTGGGAGGAAGGATGTTTGGAATGCTTTTTACATTTGTATTGCAAAATTTTGGGGGGGCCTCCCAAGTGGCGCAGCGGTCTAAGGCCCTGTATCGCTACAGACCCGGGTTCGCCGCGGTCTAAGGCCCTGTATCGCTACAGACCCGGGTTCGCCGCGGTCTAAGGCCCTGTATCGCTACAGACCCGTGTTCGCCGCGACTGGGAGACCCATGTTGGCCCAGCGTCGTCCAGGTTAGGGGAGGGTTTGGCCTGCCGGGATGTCCTTGTCCCATCACACTCTAGCGACTCCTTGTGGCGGGCCGGTTTCGGAGGACGCATGGCTCTCAACCTTCGCCTCTCCCGAGTCCGTACAGGAGTTTCAGCGATGGGACAAGACTGTAACTACCAATTGGATATCACGAAATTGGGGAGAAAAAGGGGTAAATATAGTTTTAAAATCTTAGATACCAGAACAATTCTTTGCTGCCGTGGAATCGCCCACCAGAGAGTTAGTGTGTAGTGGAGTTTAGTTTGTTGTGTGTTGGCTGCAGTCCTGGGTCCCCTAGATACCGGATACACATCTTTCTGTAGTGAGCTGTAAAAACATTAACCTTTGAGATGCAGGACTAAGGAATGTTATGACAAAAAAGAAAGTCCAGTTTTTACAGGCCTTTAGTTTCCACGTGTAAGCTAGGCAGTGCTATGCAGATATGCTCATCTTTATTAGTAAGGATAAGGTAGCTGCGTGTTCACACACTCACACACACCCATTAGTATTATGAAGACTCCGTGCCACAGTGTGAGGTTCAGTCATTTTGACACAGCCTCCAAGACTTCCTGTTAGCAGTAGGTCTACTACCTGACCCAATATGTGCTCTGCGGTTTTCTGAGAGAGTGAGAGAGAGAGAGAGATGGGCGGGCCTGTGTGTACTTGTGCTTCCTCTAGGTATTTGATCTAAGTGTGGCACCAAGACTGCAGTGCAAACAGCCTCATTTTCAGTCAAAATAAACCAATTAAGGCCTACAAAAGGCAACCTACTGTAGAAGCTAAAGGCGTCCCGCCTACGTAATGGTAGGGGAAAATCTGCTGAGTCTCTCTTCACTATGGACGTCACAAAACAAGTACTCTGTCTTTTGCGTTCCTCCCACGCTATTCTGATATAGCCTACTCATCCTCCTGCCTATCCGAAGGCTGTTGTGAGTCTGATTCTCCTTACAGCAGTGTAACACACACACACACACACACACACTTGACTTGTGCCAGATGGTAGTTATTTTCTCCTTATACAACGGATGGGTCTAATCCTGAATGCTGATTGGTTAAAACCTCATTCCAGCCAGTGTCTATTCCACAAGTTACCACCGGCTAAATCTACGACGTTAAAATGCCTATTTACTCTGTTCCAGTCTCAGCTTCGGCAAACAGCACGACAGCCTTTTCAGAATCAGGAAAAATACAGAGGGAGAGACAGGGATGCGTCCCAAATACTACCCTATTCCCTATATAGTCGACTACTTTTGAAAGTATTCACCCCCCTTGGCATTTTTCGTATTTTGTTGCCTTACAACCTGGAATTAAAATTGATTTTTTGGGGGGTTTGTATCATTTGATTTACACAACATGCCTACCACTTTGAAGATGCGAAATATTTTTTATTGTGAAACAAACAAGAAATAAGACAAAAAATAGAAAACTTGAGCGTGCATAACTATTCACCCCCCCAAAGTCAATACTTTACAGCTGCAAGTCTCTTGGGGTATGTCTATAAGCTTGGCACATACTGGGATTTTTGCCCATTCTTCAAGGCAAAACTGCTCCATCTCCTTCAAGTTGGATGGGTTCTGCTGGTGTAAAGCAATCTTGAAGTCATACCACAGATTCTCAATTGGATTGAGGTCTGGGCTTTGACTAGGCCCTTCCAAGACATTTAAATGTTTCCCCTTAAACCACTCAAGTGTTGCTTTAGCAGTATGCTTAGGGTCATTGTCCTGCTGGAAGGTGAACCTCTGTCCCAGTCTCAAATCTCTGGAAAACTGAAACAGGTTTCCCTCAAGAATTTCCCTGTATTTAGCGCCATCCATCATTCCTTCAATTCTGACCAGTTTCCCAGTCCCTGCCAATGAAAAACATCCCCACAGCATGATGCTGCCACCACCATGTTTCACTGTGGGGATGGTGTTCTCGGGGTGATGAGAGGTGTTGGGTTTGCGCCAGACATAGCGTTTTCCTTGATGGCCAAAAAGCTCAATTTGAGTCTCATCTGACCAGAGTACCTTCTTCCATATGTTTTGGGAGTCTCCCACATGCCTTTTGGCGAACACCAAACGTGTTTGCTTATTTTTTTCTTCAATGGCTTTTTTCTGGCCACTCTTCCGTAAAGCCCAGCTCTGTGGAGTGTACGGCTTAAAGTGGTCCTATGGACAGATACTCCAATCTCCGCTGTGGAGCTCCTTCAGGGATATATTTGGTCTCTTTGTTGCCCCTCTGATTAATGCCCTCCTTGCCTGGTCCGTGAGTTTTGGTGGGCGGCCCTCTCTTGGCAGGTTTGATGTGGTGCCATATTCTTTCCATTTTTTAATAATGGATTTAATGGTGCTCCGTGGGATGTTCAAAGTTTCTGATATTTTTTAGAACCCAACCCTGATCTGTACTTCTCCACAACTTTGTCCCTGACCTGTTTGGAGAGCTCCTTGGTCTTCATGGTGCTGCTTGCTTGGTGGTGCCCCTTGCTTAGTGGTGTTGCAGATGCTGGGGCCTTTCAGAACAGGTGTATATATACTGAGATCATGTGACACTTAGATTGCACACAGGTGGACTTTATTGAACTAATTATGTGACTTCTGAAGGTAATTGGTTGCACCAGATTTTATTTAGGGGCTTCATAGCAAAGGGGGTGAATACAAATGCACACACCATTTTTCCGTTATTAATTTTTTTGAATTTTTTGAAACAAGTTATTTTTTTCATTTCACTTCACCAATTTTGACTGTTTTGTGTATGTCCATTACATGAAATCCAAATAAAAATCCATTTAAATTACAGGTTGTAATGCAACAAAATTGGAAAAGGGGGAATGAATATTTGTAAGTCGCTCTGGATAAGAGCGTCTGCTAAATGACGTAAATGTAAATGTAAATGTAAATGAATACTTTTGCAAGGCACTGTATACGGAATAGGGTGCCATTTGGGACGCAGTGAGACAGAGTGAGAGTCAAATACTGCTGCTGCTGGTGGGTTGAATGCTTGGAGCTCGCTGCTCTGTAACTCTGCTGCATTAAAGCTTCAACAAAATACCTTGAAGCTGAATGAGATCTTTAATAGACAAGCGGCTGTTTTTGGATGCTTTGAACTGTTTGTTTTGAGCTGTGCCATTTAAGTCGGCACTACTAGTGTTGCCAAAGCTCAAAACAAACCGCTCAAATCATCCCCAAAACATCAATCCATTTACAACTGCTTGTCTATCAAAGATTGAAAGTCTTTGCTGTGGCTACAGCTGGCTGAGGAAACCACCCTCATAGTGTTTAGATTGCAGGTCTTTGCTGTGACAGCGGATGGCTTGGGATCAGGGGATCAGCGGCTCAGGCCTCTCCGTCTCCCCAGGACAAAGCTTCTCATTGTCAGCCTGCCTGGCCTCCCAGACCCCCTGAGGACGACCTAGGGTTGGAGATGGGCGTAGTGACAGACACCAGCAGGATGTGTGGGGGCTTTAGTCCTTGTGCTGTGTAGTTCTGTAAGGAGACCCTGTGTTATGCTACCTTCCCGTGGGCAGGATTCTTCTCACTCAACATCAATGGCTGACAGTCCCAGCAAGGACCAACACCCTTTTAACTCCCAACAGTCCTAACCTCAACATGTCAGTCTGCCAAACACAGTCCTATTGAGATGGAGAAGAAACAGTCCTGTCTATGGAAAGTAGGGATGATGGGCGAGGGGGGAGAAAGAGAGAGTCTTGGGCTGGTTCTCTCTCTGTTCTCCTCCTGTGTCTTGGGCTGGTTCTCTCTCGGTTCTCTCTCTGTTCTCCTCCTGTGTCTTGGGCTGGTTCTCTCTCTGTTCTCCTCCTGTGTCTTGGGCTGGTTCTCTCTCTGTTCTCCTCCTGTGTCTTGGGCTGGTTCTCTCTCTGTTCTCCTCCTGTGTCTTGGGCTGGTTCTCTCCCTGTTCTCCTCCTGTGTCTTGGGCTGGTTCTCTCTCTGTTCTCCTCCTGTGTCTGGCTGGTTCTCTCTCTGTTCTCCTCCTGTGTCTTGGGCTGCTTCTCTCTCTGTTCTCCTCCTGTGTCTTGGGCTGGTTCTCTCTCTGTTCTCCTCCTGTGTCTTGGGCTGGTTCTCTCTCTGTTCTCCTCCTGTGTCTTGGGCTGGTTCTCTCTCTGTTCTCCTCCTGTGTCTGGCTGGTTCTCTCTCTGTTGTGCTTGTAATAACTGGAGACCTTCGATGGCCCTCAGTGCTTTCTTCTCTCTCTCTCTCTCTCTCTCTCTCTGTGTGTGTGTGTGCATACTATTTGTGTCTCCCACATTCAAAATCATGTTTGTTTGACATCATTACTGTTGACACTTGACAGTCAGGAATGTGAGATTGTCCTGGCTTCCACCCATTCTACTATGAGTTTTAATAGTTTAATGTACCATTCAGTACAGAAGCTGTCATACTGCCTGTGTTGATCGTCCTCAACAGTCAATGGTTATGAAGCCATGTGTGAATCAATGAAACGCTCAATAATGACCTTCCATGTTCATCCCAGCCAGAAACAACACTGCCCTGACTATTTAGGATATTTAACCAATCATATACCGCCGTTGAGTCTCAAACTGCACCCTATTTCCAATATAGTGCGCTACCTTTGACCAGGGTCCATAAGGAATAGGGTGTCATTTGGGACACCGATAAACTGGGTTTATTTTCTGCAAGTGAGCAAGTATTCTACAGCAGGGAGACACCCAACATGGGTGGACGTTCAGGATCAGAATGCAAAGGTTGCTCTTAAGGTTGGTAACAGATAATTATTAACAGGTGACTAACGATTACAGAGCGATAATCTCCGGAACAACCCTTTTTATCAGTGAGGAGGAGCACTTTTTATTAGGGCTCATGATGTTTGTTCTCTATCATTGCTGTTGTATGCTAAATAGTTATAGGCCCTATATATCCCCTGGTCATAAAGTGTGTCTCCACCTTTCCAGCATCAGGATCTGTTCCATTAGTTATGACTGAAACAGGATTTATCACCAATAACCAGGGTGTTTTTTATTCAAAACGTTTTGTCCTCAATAAATCTGACTACATTTCCTGTCTTCCCTTGCTATTCTCATTAGTGTTGAACCATATCACAGCCATATACATTTAGAGACTTCTGCTAACTTTGTTTGAGATTTGGAATTCTAATGGACGCCATATTGGGACCAGAAGTTCCAAGAACAATTGTAGTCTGGTTATGAATGAGAATGTTTTGCATAGAGGGTTTGGTTGGTGCCAACATGGAGGTTTGGTTTCCAACATGGAGGTTTGGTTTCCAACCTCTCTCTGGCTGTGCTGTTGATAACCTCATTGCCCTTTCTGCTGCTACAGTCCTATGTAGCTGTTAGCCTGTCCCCACCTCTAGTGGGATTAAATGCTTAGCCCAGCATATGGCCACTCCTGGATTAGCCCGTTACACTGAACACCAGTCAGTGTCCAGAGCTCAGCTAGACACTCCAGGAAGCCTTGTCACTCACGTGAGACAC
Source organism: Coregonus lavaretus (assembly GCF_964263955.1). Classification (NCBI taxonomy): domain Eukaryota; kingdom Metazoa; phylum Chordata; class Actinopteri; order Salmoniformes; family Salmonidae; genus Coregonus; species Coregonus lavaretus. The sequence continues at coordinate 39,748,883 of NC_140012.1, forward strand.
AGAGTTTAACGTGCGCACGCACACAGCTCTCTCACACAACCCAAGCCACACACACTTGTTTCTTTTATATTTATTTTATTTTACCAGGCAGGTCAATTAAGAACAAATTCTTCTTTACAATGACGTCCTGGAGTCTGAACTGCTCCTCTTAGATACAGTATTATCCTACTGTTCATATTCATAGAACTATAGTATGTAACATGGAGGAGCTATAGTATTCTTAGAGGAAAACTGAAGTATGCTTGATTGGTCAGTATATAGTAACAGCAGTGCGCTAAGTTCAATACGCTTCATGTCCGTTTTCCTTGCTAGCCGTCTCTATGTTCCACATTTGCACTAATAAAACACAGGGAAACGTTTTAATTGTCCCAGCTCCCTGTCTCTGGTGTAAACCTGCCATGGAGGGTTCTCTGTGTTCATGGAGGGTTCTCTGTGTTCATGGAGGGTTCTCTCTGTGTTCATGGAGGGTTCTCTCTGTGTTCATGGAGGGTTCTCTGTGTTCATGGAGGGTTTTCTCTGTGTTCATGGAGGGTTCTCTCTGTGTTCATGGAGGGTTCTCTCTGTGTTCATGGAGGGTTCTCTCTGTGTTCATGGAGGGTTCTCTCTGTGTTCATGGAGGGTTCTCTCTGTGTTCATGGAGGGTTCTCTCTGTGTTCATGGAGGGTTCTCTCTGTGTTCATGGAGGGTTCTCTCTGTGTTCATGGAGGGTTCTCTCTGTGTTCATGGAGGGTTCTCTCTGTGTTCATGGAGGGTTCTCTCTGTGTTCATGGAGGGTTCTATCTGTGTTCATGGAGGGTTCTATCTGTGTTCATGGAGGGTTCTCTCTGTGTTCTCTAAAACATTGACAACAGGAACTTAGTCTATTTCTCTCTGGGTCTTTGGATGGTTGTTGAACGCTAGAATCCAGTCTCTCTCTGGATCTTTGTCACACTAATGGTATTGTAACCACATTTTGATATCTGTTGCTTTAAAATTTGGGGTTGGTTTGGTGCTAATTTTTCTCTTTGCGATAAGCAATCTGCTATTTCGCTCTTTGTAGAGGTATAGATCTGTGAGGGAAAAGATCTGCTCTCCATGTAACAGTGTAGATATGTGCTGAACTAGACATGCTTCTCTCTCTCTCTCTCTCTCTCTCTCTCTCTCTCTCTCTCTCTCTCTCTCTCTCTCTCTCTCTCTCTCTCTCTCACTCTCTCACTCTCTCTAGGCATAGGTATGTGGTTAACTAGATCTGTTTTCTCTGTAGGACTGGAAGGCAGATCTACGTCCTCGTCTGTGCTCCATGAAGAAGGGTGCGAAGGGCTACGGCTTCAACCTGCACAGTGAGAAGTCTAAACCAGGCCAGTACATCAGAGCTGTGGACGAGGACTCTCCTGCTGCCAAGGCCGGCCTCAAACCGCAGGACAAGATAGTACAGGTATATATATCTTTACTGTACAAACAGAGACACTGTACATGACGTTTTTATAAAGCCAACTACTCAGCAGCACATCCCTCTTATCCTTATCCTTAACCATATTAGGAATGCAGGGCAATGTTCTTCTGGTACTGTTTGTCTTCACCCTTATCAACATGTACAAACATGATGTCTTCTCTATTGTACAGATAGTATGCAAGGCATCAAAACGATAATCAGTCTCACTGTGGGAACGGGGCATGTGCTGACCTTGAGGATGAATGTGTGTGTTGTAATCTCATTACTTCAGTGGCAGAGTGGGAATGGTAATCGGTACTGGGATTAGGTAATGCACTGCTAGGAAGTGACTTTGTGTGCGGCAGAGAGTGAGAGAGGGAGAGAAGAAGAGAGAAGAAGAGAGAAAGTGAGGGAGAGAGAGCGAGACAAAAAGAGAGGGTTTGTCAAGGCCAGTGGTGTTAGGGTTTGTCAAGGCCAGTGGTGTTAGGGTTTGTCAAGGCCAGTGGTGTTAGGGTTTGTCAAGGCCAGTGGTGTTAGGGTTTGTCAAGGTCAGTGGTGTTAGGGTTTGTCAAGGCCAGTGGTGTTAGGGTTTGTCAAGGTCAGTGGTGTTAGGGTTTGTCAAGGCCAGTGGTGTTAGGGTTTGTCAAGGCCAGTGGTGTTAGGGTTTGTCAAGGTCAGTGGTGTTAGGGTTTGTCAAGGCCAGTGGTGTTAGGGTTTGTCAAGGCCAGTGGTGTTAGGGTTTGTCAAGGCCAGTGGTGTTAGGGTTTGTCAAGGTCAGTGGTGTTAGGGTTTGTCAAGGCCAGTGGTGTTAGGGTTTTTCAAGGTCAGTGGTGTTAGGGTTTGTCAAGGTCAGTGGTGTTAGTGTGAAGGGGAAACAGTCCTTGATACTGTTGTAGTTTTTTGGGCCCTTGGTCTCTATGTCGTAATACGACCACTGTCTGTCTCTGACATGAATTACACTCCAATCACACTGACTTCAAACAGTATCTAACAAAGGTCAAGGCTGTAAGTCTAACTAATGCTTTATACTAACCAGGCAAACGGTTGTGAGCTACCGTTCTTAGGTATGGTACACACACACACACACTGGGATCAGGGAGAGAGTGTATAAGGGCTCTGATCTGTTGTTTGATCAGTATGGAAGTCTGTGATCGAGATCGCAAACGGTATTCCCACCTCTGACTTTCTCCCATTGGAATTCAATGTGTGTGTGTGTGTGTGTGGGTCCTATAGCAGTGCCTACTTCCTACTAGGGTGCTTCCTACAGCGTCCCTAACCGTTTAATTCAGTTTGAACCTCCAATAGATAACCACCCACAACATGGCTCACTGTTCTCTCTGTGTTATCATGGGGGATGTACTGGACAGCTGTACCTTTTTACTCTCTCTCTCTCTCTGTCTCTCTCTCTCTCTCTGTCTCTCTGTCTCTCTCTCTCTCTCTGTCTGTCGCTCTGTCTCTGTCTCTGTCTCTGTCGCTCTGTCTCTGTCTCTGTCGCTCTGTCTCTGTCTCTGTCGCACTGTCTCTGTCTCTGTCTCTGTCGCTCTGTCTCTGTCTCTCTCTCTGTCGCTCTGTCTCTGTCTCTGTCGCTCTGTCTCTGTCGCTCTGTCTCTCTCTCTGTCTCTGTCGCTCTGTCTCTGTCGCTCTGTCGCTCTGTCTCTGTCGCTCTGTCTCTGTCGCTCTGTCTCTGTCGCTCTGTCTCTGTCTCTGTCGCTCTGTCTCTCTCTCTGTAGCTCTGTCTCTGTCGCTCTGTCTCTGTAGCTCTGTCTCTGTAGCTCTGTCTCTGTAGCTCTGTCTCTGTCGCTCTGTCTCTCTCTCTGTCTCTGTCGCTCTCTCTGTCTCTGTAGCTCTGTCTCTGTCGCTCTGTCTCTGTCTCTGTCGCTCTGTCTCTGTCGCTCTCTCTGTAGCTCTGTCTCTGTCGCTCTGTCTCTGTCGCTCTGTCGCTCTGTCTCTGTCGCTCTGTCTCTGTAGCTCTGTCTCTGTCACTCTGTCTCTGTCTCTGTCGCTCTGTCTCTGTCGCTCTGTCTCTGTCGCTCTGTCTCTGTAGCTCTGTCTCTGTCTCTGTCTCTCTGTCTCTGTAGCTCTGTCTCTGTAGCTCTGTCTCTGTCTCTGTCGCTCTGTCTCTGTCGCTCTGTCTCTGTCTCTGTCGCTCTGTCTCTGTCGCTCTGTCTCTGTCGCTCTGTCTCTGTCTCTGTCTCTGTCTCTGTCGCTCTGTCTCTGTCGCTCTGTCTCTCTCTCTGTCTCTGTCTCTGTATCTGTCGCTCTGTCGCTCTGTCTCTGTCGCTCTGTCTCTGTGTCTCTGTCGCTCTGTCTCTGTCTCTGTAGCTCTGTCTCTGTCACTCTGTCTCTGTCTCTGTCACTCTGTCTCTGTCTATGTCGCTCTGTCTCTGTCTCTGTCTCTGTCGCTCTGTCTCTCTCTCTGTAGCTCTGTCTCTGTCGCTCTGTCTCTGTCTCTGTCGCTCTGTCTCTGTCACTCTGTCTCTCTCTCTGTCTTTGTCTCTGTCGCTCTGTCTCTGTAGCTCTGTCTCTGTCGCTCTGTCTCTGTCGCTCTGTCTCTGTAGCTCTGTCTCTGTAGCTCTGTCTCTGTCGCTCTGTCTCTGTCTCTGTCGCTCTGTCTCTGTCGCTCTGTCTCTGTCTCTGTCGCTCTGTCTCTGTAGCTCTGTCTCTGTCGCTCTGTCTCTGTCTCTGTCGCTCTGTCTCTGTCTCTGTCGCTCTGTCTCTGTAGCTCTGTCTCTGTAGCTCTGTCTCTGTAGCTCTGTCTCTGTCGCTCTGTCTCTGTCTCTGTCGCTCTGTCTCTGTCGCTCTGTCTCTGTCGCTCTGTCTCTGTCGCTCTGTCTCTGTCGCTCTGTCTCTGTCGCTGTCGCTCTGTCTCTGTAGCTCTGTCTCTGTCGCTCTGTCTCTGTCTCTGTCGCTCTGTCTCTGTCTCTGTCGCTCTGTCTCCGTCGCTCTGTCTCTGTCGCTCTGTCTCCGTCGCTCTGTCTCTGTCTCTGTCTCTGTCGCTCTGTCTCCGTCGCTCTGTCTCCGTCGCTCTGTCTCCGTCGCTCTGTCTCTGTCGCTCTGTCTCTGTCTCTGTCGCTCTGTCTCTGTCTCTGTCGCTCTGTCTCCGTCGCTCTGTCTCTGTCTCCGTCGCTCTGTCTCTGTCTGTCGCTCTGTCTCCGTCGCTCTGTCTCCGTGTCTCTGTCTCCGTCGCTCTGTCTCTGTCGCTCTGTCTCTGTCGCTCTGTCTCTGTCTCCGTCGCTCTCTCTCTGTCTCCGTCGCTCTGTCTCTGTCTGTCGCTCTGTCTCTGTCGCTCTGTCTCCGTCGCTCTGTCTCTGTCTCTGTCGCTCTGTCTCCGTCGCTCTGTCTCTGTCTCTGTCGCTCTGTCTCCGTCGCTCTGTCTCCGTCGCTCTGTCTCTGTCGCTCTGTCTCTGTCGCTCTGTCTCTGTCGCTCTGTCTCTGTCGCTCTGTCTCTGTCTCCGTCGCTCTGTCTCTGTCTCTGTCGCTCTGTCTCTGTCTGTCGCTCTGTCTCTGTCTGTCGCTCTGTCTCTGTCTGTCGCTCTGTCTCTGTCGCTCTGTCTCTGTCTCCGTCGCTCTGTCTCCGTCGCTCTGTCTCTGTCTCCGTCGCTCTGTCTCTGTCTCTGTCGCTCTGTCTCTGTCTCTAGCTCTGTCTCTGTCTCTGTCGCTCTGTCTCTGTCTCTGTCGCTCTGTCTCTGTCTCCGTCGCTCTGTCTCTGTCTCCGTCGCTCTGTCTCTGTCTCTGTCGCTCTGTCTCTGTCTCCGTCGCTCTGTCTCTGTCTCTGTCGCTCTGTCTCTGTCGCTCTGTCTCTGTCTCCGTCGCTCTGTCTCTGTCTCTGTCGCTCTGTCTCTGTCGCTCTGTCTCCGTCGCTCTGTCTCTGTCTCCGTCGCTCTGTCTCTGTCGCTCTGTCTCTGTCGCTCTGTCTCTGTCTCCGTCGCTCTGTCTCTGTCTCTGTCGCTCTGTCTCTGTCGCTCTGTCTCCCTCGCTCTGTCTCTGTCTCCGTCGCTCTGTCTCTGTCTGTCGCTCTGTCTCCGTCGCTCTGTCTCTGTCTCCGTCGCTCTGTCTCTGTCTCCGTCGCTCTGTCTCTGTCTCCGTCGCTCTGTCTCTGTCTCCGTCGCTCTGTCTCTGTCTCTGTCGCTCTGTCTCCGTCGCTCTGTCTCTGTCGCTCTGTCTCTGTAGCTCTGACTCTCTCTGTCTCTCTGTCTCGCTCTCTGTCTAGCTCTCTGTCTCGCTCTCTGTCTCGCTCTCTGT
>NC_140012.1:39754735-39767235 GCF_964263955.1 Coregonus lavaretus
ATATGGGGTTCGTTCAGGAAAGCCTGTTTCTCTGGTAAACTTCAGACTTGTTTTCAGAGAGAGACAGAGAGGGAGACTGATGTGATGTGAAGCCATGTAAATGTTGTGGTCATGTAGCTCAACAATGGGCTGTTCGTGTTTGCCGCGTTATGATATCCTTTTGACTAGAGCAGAGGTGAAAGGGCCTTCTATAACCAGCATGACAGTACTTCTCTGTTTACATTCATTCAGCCATTAGCCCATGCCCCACACCTGCCTCACCCGTCTCCCATCTAAAAGGATGGAGAGAGACACACACCCAGTCCCCCACACCTGCCTCACCCGTCTCCCATCCCGTCTCCCATCCCGTCTCCCATATAAAAGGATGGAGAGACACACACCCAGTCCCCCACACCTGCCTCACCCGTCTCCCATCCCGTCTCCCATCCCGTCTCCCATCTAAAAGGATGGAGAGACACACACCCAGTCCCCCACACCTGCCTCACCCGTCTCCCATCCCGTCTCCCATATAAAAGGATGGAGAGACACACACCCAGTCCCCCACACCTGCCTCACCCGTCTCCCATCCCGTCTCCCATCCCGTCTCCCATATAAAAGGATGGAGAGACACACACCCAGTCCCCCACACCTGCCTCACCCATCTGTCTGTCCGTCCGTCCGTCAGATGCGTTGATGCTGACTCACTATTCATGTTCAAACACAGGCCCAATCATTGCTCAATAATGAGATGTTATCAGGTGCTGTCAGACTGCTGTGTTCATCCGGTGTGTTGCACCTTTGTTGATGAAGCTAGTGTCTTCCTATGGGTGGCTCCCAGATGGCACCCTGCTACCTACGCAGTGCCCTATGGGCCCTGGCCATTTGGGATGAAACCTGTGTCTTAACTTGACCCTGTAACTAGTCTACTGCTATCAGCCCATCTCTCTTCAAACTGTCCTGTCCTGTGTAGTGTAGATGGATCTGATTTGAATTTGCAGTGCTAGATGTTTCTCCAGTTAGTTGATGATTATCTCTGGGTGGTTGTGCAAGACAATAGTGCAGATCTAAGTTCAAGGGTTTCACACAAACTCTTACCTGGTAAAATAAGGGTTAAATATACAGTATATATTTTTTAATTAAGATGCAACACCAATAAAACACCCTCAATCTTCAAGCATGGACTAAATGTTTTGGTTTACCCTCTATTGCCACTGTAGATATTCATCTCTTATCGATTTTCTTCACAATGGTACAGTGATGAAGACACATTGAAACAACCAGACTATGAGGACCGTAAAAAGCCTTAGCCACCAGGATGATTCCACAGCAGCAGGAGTGGAAAATATTATCTGATTGTTTTTGCAATTCTCACATAAAAACTTATTTGGGAGGAAGGATGTTTGGAATGCTTTTTACATTTGTATTGCAAAATTTTGGGGGGGCCTCCCAAGTGGCGCAGCGGTCTAAGGCCCTGTATCGCTACAGACCCGGGTTCGCCGCGGTCTAAGGCCCTGTATCGCTACAGACCCGGGTTCGCCGCGGTCTAAGGCCCTGTATCGCTACAGACCCGTGTTCGCCGCGACTGGGAGACCCATGTTGGCCCAGCGTCGTCCAGGTTAGGGGAGGGTTTGGCCTGCCGGGATGTCCTTGTCCCATCACACTCTAGCGACTCCTTGTGGCGGGCCGGTTTCGGAGGACGCATGGCTCTCAACCTTCGCCTCTCCCGAGTCCGTACAGGAGTTTCAGCGATGGGACAAGACTGTAACTACCAATTGGATATCACGAAATTGGGGAGAAAAAGGGGTAAATATAGTTTTAAAATCTTAGATACCAGAACAATTCTTTGCTGCCGTGGAATCGCCCACCAGAGAGTTAGTGTGTAGTGGAGTTTAGTTTGTTGTGTGTTGGCTGCAGTCCTGGGTCCCCTAGATACCGGATACACATCTTTCTGTAGTGAGCTGTAAAAACATTAACCTTTGAGATGCAGGACTAAGGAATGTTATGACAAAAAAGAAAGTCCAGTTTTTACAGGCCTTTAGTTTCCACGTGTAAGCTAGGCAGTGCTATGCAGATATGCTCATCTTTATTAGTAAGGATAAGGTAGCTGCGTGTTCACACACTCACACACACCCATTAGTATTATGAAGACTCCGTGCCACAGTGTGAGGTTCAGTCATTTTGACACAGCCTCCAAGACTTCCTGTTAGCAGTAGGTCTACTACCTGACCCAATATGTGCTCTGCGGTTTTCTGAGAGAGTGAGAGAGAGAGAGAGATGGGCGGGCCTGTGTGTACTTGTGCTTCCTCTAGGTATTTGATCTAAGTGTGGCACCAAGACTGCAGTGCAAACAGCCTCATTTTCAGTCAAAATAAACCAATTAAGGCCTACAAAAGGCAACCTACTGTAGAAGCTAAAGGCGTCCCGCCTACGTAATGGTAGGGGAAAATCTGCTGAGTCTCTCTTCACTATGGACGTCACAAAACAAGTACTCTGTCTTTTGCGTTCCTCCCACGCTATTCTGATATAGCCTACTCATCCTCCTGCCTATCCGAAGGCTGTTGTGAGTCTGATTCTCCTTACAGCAGTGTAACACACACACACACACACACACACTTGACTTGTGCCAGATGGTAGTTATTTTCTCCTTATACAACGGATGGGTCTAATCCTGAATGCTGATTGGTTAAAACCTCATTCCAGCCAGTGTCTATTCCACAAGTTACCACCGGCTAAATCTACGACGTTAAAATGCCTATTTACTCTGTTCCAGTCTCAGCTTCGGCAAACAGCACGACAGCCTTTTCAGAATCAGGAAAAATACAGAGGGAGAGACAGGGATGCGTCCCAAATACTACCCTATTCCCTATATAGTCGACTACTTTTGAAAGTATTCACCCCCCTTGGCATTTTTCGTATTTTGTTGCCTTACAACCTGGAATTAAAATTGATTTTTTGGGGGGTTTGTATCATTTGATTTACACAACATGCCTACCACTTTGAAGATGCGAAATATTTTTTATTGTGAAACAAACAAGAAATAAGACAAAAAATAGAAAACTTGAGCGTGCATAACTATTCACCCCCCCAAAGTCAATACTTTACAGCTGCAAGTCTCTTGGGGTATGTCTATAAGCTTGGCACATACTGGGATTTTTGCCCATTCTTCAAGGCAAAACTGCTCCATCTCCTTCAAGTTGGATGGGTTCTGCTGGTGTAAAGCAATCTTGAAGTCATACCACAGATTCTCAATTGGATTGAGGTCTGGGCTTTGACTAGGCCCTTCCAAGACATTTAAATGTTTCCCCTTAAACCACTCAAGTGTTGCTTTAGCAGTATGCTTAGGGTCATTGTCCTGCTGGAAGGTGAACCTCTGTCCCAGTCTCAAATCTCTGGAAAACTGAAACAGGTTTCCCTCAAGAATTTCCCTGTATTTAGCGCCATCCATCATTCCTTCAATTCTGACCAGTTTCCCAGTCCCTGCCAATGAAAAACATCCCCACAGCATGATGCTGCCACCACCATGTTTCACTGTGGGGATGGTGTTCTCGGGGTGATGAGAGGTGTTGGGTTTGCGCCAGACATAGCGTTTTCCTTGATGGCCAAAAAGCTCAATTTGAGTCTCATCTGACCAGAGTACCTTCTTCCATATGTTTTGGGAGTCTCCCACATGCCTTTTGGCGAACACCAAACGTGTTTGCTTATTTTTTTCTTCAATGGCTTTTTTCTGGCCACTCTTCCGTAAAGCCCAGCTCTGTGGAGTGTACGGCTTAAAGTGGTCCTATGGACAGATACTCCAATCTCCGCTGTGGAGCTCCTTCAGGGATATATTTGGTCTCTTTGTTGCCCCTCTGATTAATGCCCTCCTTGCCTGGTCCGTGAGTTTTGGTGGGCGGCCCTCTCTTGGCAGGTTTGATGTGGTGCCATATTCTTTCCATTTTTTAATAATGGATTTAATGGTGCTCCGTGGGATGTTCAAAGTTTCTGATATTTTTTAGAACCCAACCCTGATCTGTACTTCTCCACAACTTTGTCCCTGACCTGTTTGGAGAGCTCCTTGGTCTTCATGGTGCTGCTTGCTTGGTGGTGCCCCTTGCTTAGTGGTGTTGCAGATGCTGGGGCCTTTCAGAACAGGTGTATATATACTGAGATCATGTGACACTTAGATTGCACACAGGTGGACTTTATTGAACTAATTATGTGACTTCTGAAGGTAATTGGTTGCACCAGATTTTATTTAGGGGCTTCATAGCAAAGGGGGTGAATACAAATGCACACACCATTTTTCCGTTATTAATTTTTTTGAATTTTTTGAAACAAGTTATTTTTTTCATTTCACTTCACCAATTTTGACTGTTTTGTGTATGTCCATTACATGAAATCCAAATAAAAATCCATTTAAATTACAGGTTGTAATGCAACAAAATTGGAAAAGGGGGAATGAATATTTGTAAGTCGCTCTGGATAAGAGCGTCTGCTAAATGACGTAAATGTAAATGTAAATGTAAATGAATACTTTTGCAAGGCACTGTATACGGAATAGGGTGCCATTTGGGACGCAGTGAGACAGAGTGAGAGTCAAATACTGCTGCTGCTGGTGGGTTGAATGCTTGGAGCTCGCTGCTCTGTAACTCTGCTGCATTAAAGCTTCAACAAAATACCTTGAAGCTGAATGAGATCTTTAATAGACAAGCGGCTGTTTTTGGATGCTTTGAACTGTTTGTTTTGAGCTGTGCCATTTAAGTCGGCACTACTAGTGTTGCCAAAGCTCAAAACAAACCGCTCAAATCATCCCCAAAACATCAATCCATTTACAACTGCTTGTCTATCAAAGATTGAAAGTCTTTGCTGTGGCTACAGCTGGCTGAGGAAACCACCCTCATAGTGTTTAGATTGCAGGTCTTTGCTGTGACAGCGGATGGCTTGGGATCAGGGGATCAGCGGCTCAGGCCTCTCCGTCTCCCCAGGACAAAGCTTCTCATTGTCAGCCTGCCTGGCCTCCCAGACCCCCTGAGGACGACCTAGGGTTGGAGATGGGCGTAGTGACAGACACCAGCAGGATGTGTGGGGGCTTTAGTCCTTGTGCTGTGTAGTTCTGTAAGGAGACCCTGTGTTATGCTACCTTCCCGTGGGCAGGATTCTTCTCACTCAACATCAATGGCTGACAGTCCCAGCAAGGACCAACACCCTTTTAACTCCCAACAGTCCTAACCTCAACATGTCAGTCTGCCAAACACAGTCCTATTGAGATGGAGAAGAAACAGTCCTGTCTATGGAAAGTAGGGATGATGGGCGAGGGGGGAGAAAGAGAGAGTCTTGGGCTGGTTCTCTCTCTGTTCTCCTCCTGTGTCTTGGGCTGGTTCTCTCTCTGTTCTCCTCCTGTGTCTTGGGCTGGTTCTCTCTCTGTTCTCCTCCTGTGTCTTGGGCTGGTTCTCTCTCTGTTCTCCTCCTGTGTCTTGGGCTGGTTCTCTCTCGGTTCTCTCTCTGTTCTCCTCCTGTGTCTTGGGCTGGTTCTCTCTCTGTTCTCCTCCTGTGTCTTGGGCTGGTTCTCTCTCTGTTCTCCTCCTGTGTCTTGGGCTGGTTCTCTCTCTGTTCTCCTCCTGTGTCTTGGGCTGGTTCTCTCTCGGTTCTCTCTCTGTTCTCCTCCTGTGTCTTGGGCTGGTTCTCTCTCTGTTCTCCTCCTGTGTCTTGGGCTGGTTCTCTCTCTGTTCTCCTCCTGTGTCTTGGGCTGGTTCTCTCTCTGTTCTCCTCCTGTGTCTTGGGCTGGTTCTCTCCCTGTTCTCCTCCTGTGTCTTGGGCTGGTTCTCTCTCTGTTCTCCTCCTGTGTCTGGCTGGTTCTCTCTCTGTTCTCCTCCTGTGTCTTGGGCTGCTTCTCTCTCTGTTCTCCTCCTGTGTCTTGGGCTGGTTCTCTCTCTGTTCTCCTCCTGTGTCTTGGGCTGGTTCTCTCTCTGTTCTCCTCCTGTGTCTTGGGCTGGTTCTCTCTCTGTTCTCCTCCTGTGTCTGGCTGGTTCTCTCTCTGTTGTGCTTGTAATAACTGGAGACCTTCGATGGCCCTCAGTGCTTTCTTCTCTCTCTCTCTCTCTCTCTCTCTCTGTGTGTGTGTGTGCATACTATTTGTGTCTCCCACATTCAAAATCATGTTTGTTTGACATCATTACTGTTGACACTTGACAGTCAGGAATGTGAGATTGTCCTGGCTTCCACCCATTCTACTATGAGTTTTAATAGTTTAATGTACCATTCAGTACAGAAGCTGTCATACTGCCTGTGTTGATCGTCCTCAACAGTCAATGGTTATGAAGCCATGTGTGAATCAATGAAACGCTCAATAATGACCTTCCATGTTCATCCCAGCCAGAAACAACACTGCCCTGACTATTTAGGATATTTAACCAATCATATACCGCCGTTGAGTCTCAAACTGCACCCTATTTCCAATATAGTGCGCTACCTTTGACCAGGGTCCATAAGGAATAGGGTGTCATTTGGGACACCGATAAACTGGGTTTATTTTCTGCAAGTGAGCAAGTATTCTACAGCAGGGAGACACCCAACATGGGTGGACGTTCAGGATCAGAATGCAAAGGTTGCTCTTAAGGTTGGTAACAGATAATTATTAACAGGTGACTAACGATTACAGAGCGATAATCTCCGGAACAACCCTTTTTATCAGTGAGGAGGAGCACTTTTTATTAGGGCTCATGATGTTTGTTCTCTATCATTGCTGTTGTATGCTAAATAGTTATAGGCCCTATATATCCCCTGGTCATAAAGTGTGTCTCCACCTTTCCAGCATCAGGATCTGTTCCATTAGTTATGACTGAAACAGGATTTATCACCAATAACCAGGGTGTTTTTTATTCAAAACGTTTTGTCCTCAATAAATCTGACTACATTTCCTGTCTTCCCTTGCTATTCTCATTAGTGTTGAACCATATCACAGCCATATACATTTAGAGACTTCTGCTAACTTTGTTTGAGATTTGGAATTCTAATGGACGCCATATTGGGACCAGAAGTTCCAAGAACAATTGTAGTCTGGTTATGAATGAGAATGTTTTGCATAGAGGGTTTGGTTGGTGCCAACATGGAGGTTTGGTTTCCAACATGGAGGTTTGGTTTCCAACCTCTCTCTGGCTGTGCTGTTGATAACCTCATTGCCCTTTCTGCTGCTACAGTCCTATGTAGCTGTTAGCCTGTCCCCACCTCTAGTGGGATTAAATGCTTAGCCCAGCATATGGCCACTCCTGGATTAGCCCGTTACACTGAACACCAGTCAGTGTCCAGAGCTCAGCTAGACACTCCAGGAAGCCTTGTCACTCACGTGAGACACAGAGTTTAACGTGCGCACGCACACAGCTCTCTCACACAACCCAAGCCACACACACTTGTTTCTTTTATATTTATTTTATTTTACCAGGCAGGTCAATTAAGAACAAATTCTTCTTTACAATGACGTCCTGGAGTCTGAACTGCTCCTCTTAGATACAGTATTATCCTACTGTTCATATTCATAGAACTATAGTATGTAACATGGAGGAGCTATAGTATTCTTAGAGGAAAACTGAAGTATGCTTGATTGGTCAGTATATAGTAACAGCAGTGCGCTAAGTTCAATACGCTTCATGTCCGTTTTCCTTGCTAGCCGTCTCTATGTTCCACATTTGCACTAATAAAACACAGGGAAACGTTTTAATTGTCCCAGCTCCCTGTCTCTGGTGTAAACCTGCCATGGAGGGTTCTCTGTGTTCATGGAGGGTTCTCTGTGTTCATGGAGGGTTCTCTCTGTGTTCATGGAGGGTTCTCTCTGTGTTCATGGAGGGTTCTCTGTGTTCATGGAGGGTTTTCTCTGTGTTCATGGAGGGTTCTCTCTGTGTTCATGGAGGGTTCTCTCTGTGTTCATGGAGGGTTCTCTCTGTGTTCATGGAGGGTTCTCTCTGTGTTCATGGAGGGTTCTCTCTGTGTTCATGGAGGGTTCTCTCTGTGTTCATGGAGGGTTCTCTCTGTGTTCATGGAGGGTTCTCTCTGTGTTCATGGAGGGTTCTCTCTGTGTTCATGGAGGGTTCTCTCTGTGTTCATGGAGGGTTCTCTCTGTGTTCATGGAGGGTTCTATCTGTGTTCATGGAGGGTTCTATCTGTGTTCATGGAGGGTTCTCTCTGTGTTCTCTAAAACATTGACAACAGGAACTTAGTCTATTTCTCTCTGGGTCTTTGGATGGTTGTTGAACGCTAGAATCCAGTCTCTCTCTGGATCTTTGTCACACTAATGGTATTGTAACCACATTTTGATATCTGTTGCTTTAAAATTTGGGGTTGGTTTGGTGCTAATTTTTCTCTTTGCGATAAGCAATCTGCTATTTCGCTCTTTGTAGAGGTATAGATCTGTGAGGGAAAAGATCTGCTCTCCATGTAACAGTGTAGATATGTGCTGAACTAGACATGCTTCTCTCTCTCTCTCTCTCTCTCTCTCTCTCTCTCTCTCTCTCTCTCTCTCTCTCTCTCTCTCTCTCTCTCTCTCACTCTCTCACTCTCTCTAGGCATAGGTATGTGGTTAACTAGATCTGTTTTCTCTGTAGGACTGGAAGGCAGATCTACGTCCTCGTCTGTGCTCCATGAAGAAGGGTGCGAAGGGCTACGGCTTCAACCTGCACAGTGAGAAGTCTAAACCAGGCCAGTACATCAGAGCTGTGGACGAGGACTCTCCTGCTGCCAAGGCCGGCCTCAAACCGCAGGACAAGATAGTACAGGTATATATATCTTTACTGTACAAACAGAGACACTGTACATGACGTTTTTATAAAGCCAACTACTCAGCAGCACATCCCTCTTATCCTTATCCTTAACCATATTAGGAATGCAGGGCAATGTTCTTCTGGTACTGTTTGTCTTCACCCTTATCAACATGTACAAACATGATGTCTTCTCTATTGTACAGATAGTATGCAAGGCATCAAAACGATAATCAGTCTCACTGTGGGAACGGGGCATGTGCTGACCTTGAGGATGAATGTGTGTGTTGTAATCTCATTACTTCAGTGGCAGAGTGGGAATGGTAATCGGTACTGGGATTAGGTAATGCACTGCTAGGAAGTGACTTTGTGTGCGGCAGAGAGTGAGAGAGGGAGAGAAGAAGAGAGAAGAAGAGAGAAAGTGAGGGAGAGAGAGCGAGACAAAAAGAGAGGGTTTGTCAAGGCCAGTGGTGTTAGGGTTTGTCAAGGCCAGTGGTGTTAGGGTTTGTCAAGGCCAGTGGTGTTAGGGTTTGTCAAGGCCAGTGGTGTTAGGGTTTGTCAAGGTCAGTGGTGTTAGGGTTTGTCAAGGCCAGTGGTGTTAGGGTTTGTCAAGGTCAGTGGTGTTAGGGTTTGTCAAGGCCAGTGGTGTTAGGGTTTGTCAAGGCCAGTGGTGTTAGGGTTTGTCAAGGTCAGTGGTGTTAGGGTTTGTCAAGGCCAGTGGTGTTAGGGTTTGTCAAGGCCAGTGGTGTTAGGGTTTGTCAAGGCCAGTGGTGTTAGGGTTTGTCAAGGTCAGTGGTGTTAGGGTTTGTCAAGGCCAGTGGTGTTAGGGTTTTTCAAGGTCAGTGGTGTTAGGGTTTGTCAAGGTCAGTGGTGTTAGTGTGAAGGGGAAACAGTCCTTGATACTGTTGTAGTTTTTTGGGCCCTTGGTCTCTATGTCGTAATACGACCACTGTCTGTCTCTGACATGAATTACACTCCAATCACACTGACTTCAAACAGTATCTAACAAAGGTCAAGGCTGTAAGTCTAACTAATGCTTTATACTAACCAGGCAAACGGTTGTGAGCTACCGTTCTTAGGTATGGTACACACACACACACACTGGGATCAGGGAGAGAGTGTATAAGGGCTCTGATCTGTTGTTTGATCAGTATGGAAGTCTGTGATCGAGATCGCAAACGGTATTCCCACCTCTGACTTTCTCCCATTGGAATTCAATGTGTGTGTGTGTGTGTGTGGGTCCTATAGCAGTGCCTACTTCCTACTAGGGTGCTTCCTACAGCGTCCCTAACCGTTTAATTCAGTTTGAACCTCCAATAGATAACCACCCACAACATGGCTCACTGTTCTCTCTGTGTTATCATGGGGGATGTACTGGACAGCTGTACCTTTTTACTCTCTCTCTCTCTCTGTCTCTCTCTCTCTCTCTGTCTCTCTGTCTCTCTCTCTCTCTCTGTCTGTCGCTCTGTCTCTGTCTCTGTCTCTGTCGCTCTGTCTCTGTCTCTGTCGCTCTGTCTCTGTCTCTGTCGCACTGTCTCTGTCTCTGTCTCTGTCGCTCTGTCTCTGTCTCTCTCTCTGTCGCTCTGTCTCTGTCTCTGTCGCTCTGTCTCTGTCGCTCTGTCTCTCTCTCTGTCTCTGTCGCTCTGTCTCTGTCGCTCTGTCGCTCTGTCTCTGTCGCTCTGTCTCTGTCGCTCTGTCTCTGTCGCTCTGTCTCTGTCTCTGTCGCTCTGTCTCTCTCTCTGTAGCTCTGTCTCTGTCGCTCTGTCTCTGTAGCTCTGTCTCTGTAGCTCTGTCTCTGTAGCTCTGTCTCTGTCGCTCTGTCTCTCTCTCTGTCTCTGTCGCTCTCTCTGTCTCTGTAGCTCTGTCTCTGTCGCTCTGTCTCTGTCTCTGTCGCTCTGTCTCTGTCGCTCTCTCTGTAGCTCTGTCTCTGTCGCTCTGTCTCTGTCGCTCTGTCGCTCTGTCTCTGTCGCTCTGTCTCTGTAGCTCTGTCTCTGTCACTCTGTCTCTGTCTCTGTCGCTCTGTCTCTGTCGCTCTGTCTCTGTCGCTCTGTCTCTGTAGCTCTGTCTCTGTCTCTGTCTCTCTGTCTCTGTAGCTCTGTCTCTGTAGCTCTGTCTCTGTCTCTGTCGCTCTGTCTCTGTCGCTCTGTCTCTGTCTCTGTCGCTCTGTCTCTGTCGCTCTGTCTCTGTCGCTCTGTCTCTGTCTCTGTCTCTGTCTCTGTCGCTCTGTCTCTGTCGCTCTGTCTCTCTCTCTGTCTCTGTCTCTGTATCTGTCGCTCTGTCGCTCTGTCTCTGTCGCTCTGTCTCTGTGTCTCTGTCGCTCTGTCTCTGTCTCTGTAGCTCTGTCTCTGTCACTCTGTCTCTGTCTCTGTCACTCTGTCTCTGTCTATGTCGCTCTGTCTCTGTCTCTGTCTCTGTCGCTCTGTCTCTCTCTCTGTAGCTCTGTCTCTGTCGCTCTGTCTCTGTCTCTGTCGCTCTGTCTCTGTCACTCTGTCTCTCTCTCTGTCTTTGTCTCTGTCGCTCTGTCTCTGTAGCTCTGTCTCTGTCGCTCTGTCTCTGTCGCTCTGTCTCTGTAGCTCTGTCTCTGTAGCTCTGTCTCTGTCGCTCTGTCTCTGTCTCTGTCGCTCTGTCTCTGTCGCTCTGTCTCTGTCTCTGTCGCTCTGTCTCTGTAGCTCTGTCTCTGTCGCTCTGTCTCTGTCTCTGTCGCTCTGTCTCTGTCTCTGTCGCTCTGTCTCTGTAGCTCTGTCTCTGTAGCTCTGTCTCTGTAGCTCTGTCTCTGTCGCTCTGTCTCTGTCTCTGTCGCTCTGTCTCTGTCGCTCTGTCTCTGTCGCTCTGTCTCTGTCGCTCTGTCTCTGTCGCTCTGTCTCTGTCGCTGTCGCTCTGTCTCTGTAGCTCTGTCTCTGTCGCTCTGTCTCTGTCTCTGTCGCTCTGTCTCTGTCTCTGTCGCTCTGTCTCCGTCGCTCTGTCTCTGTCGCTCTGTCTCCGTCGCTCTGTCTCTGTCTCTGTCTCTGTCGCTCTGTCTCCGTCGCTCTGTCTCCGTCGCTCTGTCTCCGTCGCTCTGTCTCTGTCGCTCTGTCTCTGTCTCTGTCGCTCTGTCTCTGTCTCTGTCGCTCTGTCTCCGTCGCTCTGTCTCTGTCTCCGTCGCTCTGTCTCTGTCTGTCGCTCTGTCTCCGTCGCTCTGTCTCCGTGTCTCTGTCTCCGTCGCTCTGTCTCTGTCGCTCTGTCTCTGTCGCTCTGTCTCTGTCTCCGTCGCTCTCTCTCTGTCTCCGTCGCTCTGTCTCTGTCTGTCGCTCTGTCTCTGTCGCTCTGTCTCCGTCGCTCTGTCTCTGTCTCTGTCGCTCTGTCTCCGTCGCTCTGTCTCTGTCTCTGTCGCTCTGTCTCCGTCGCTCTGTCTCCGTCGCTCTGTCTCTGTCGCTCTGTCTCTGTCGCTCTGTCTCTGTCGCTCTGTCTCTGTCTCCGTCGCTCTGTCTCTGTCTCTGTCGCTCTGTCTCTGTCTGTCGCTCTGTCTCTGTCTGTCGCTCTGTCTCTGTCTGTCGCTCTGTCTCTGTCGCTCTGTCTCTGTCTCCGTCGCTCTGTCTCCGTCGCTCTGTCTCTGTCTCCGTCGCTCTGTCTCTGTCTCTGTCGCTCTGTCTCTGTCTCTAGCTCTGTCTCTGTCTCTGTCGCTCTGTCTCTGTCTCTGTCGCTCTGTCTCTGTCTCCGTCGCTCTGTCTCTGTCTCCGTCGCTCTGTCTCTGTCTCTGTCGCTCTGTCTCTGTCTCCGTCGCTCTGTCTCTGTCTCTGTCGCTCTGTCTCTGTCGCT
>NC_140012.1:39772235-39784735 GCF_964263955.1 Coregonus lavaretus
TCATATTTCTACAGCTGGATGGTAAGGTAGCAGTCGAGGTAAAGCCTAATGTGTCCGTCAGTTTGTCTACATCCAGCACCTCCTCCACTGCCTCTCTACCAACATCCGCTGGCAGCACCCCTCCACCAGAGGTACTAGTGTGTGTGTGTGTGTGTGTGTGATGAGCAGTCAACATTTTTATCAACGGAATATGTAGGAACGCAAGGGTAAAATCGGGGTGTAGATATTGGCGTGGACGAACAGTAGATGGAGGGCTATATGGAAGCTATATGGAGGGGTCTATGGAGGGGTCTATGGAGGGATCTATGGAGGGGTCTATGGAGGGGTATATGGAGGGGTCTATGGAGGGGTCTATGGAGGGGTCTATGGAGGGTCTATGGAGGGGTCTATGGAGGGATCTATGGAGGGGTCTATGGAGGGGTATATGGAGGGGTCTATGGAGGAGTCTATGGAGGGGTCTATGGAGGAGTATTTGGAGGGGTCTATGGAGGGGTCTATGGAGGAGTCTATGGAGGGGTATATGGAGGGGTCTATGGAGGAGTATTTGGAGGGGTCTATGGAGGGGTCTATGGAGGGGTCTATGGAGGGGTCTATGGAGGAGTATTTGGAGGGGTCTATGGAGGGGTCTATGGAGGAGTATTTGGAGGGGTCTATGGAGGGGTCTATGGAGGGGTCTATGGAGGAGTCTATGGAGGGGTATATGGAGGGGTCTATGGAGGGGTCTATGGAGGAGTCTATGGAGGGGTCTATGGAGGGGTATTTGGAGGGGTCTATGGAGGGGTCTATGGAGGGGTCTATGGAGGGGTATTTGGAGGGGTATTTGGAGGAGTCTATGGAGGGGTCTGTGGAGGGGTCTATGGAGGGGTATTTGGAGGAGTCTATGGAGGGGTATATGGAGGGGTATTTGGAGGGGTATTTGGAGGGGTATTTGGAGGAGTCTATGGAGGGGTCTATGGAGGGGTATTTGGAGGGGTCTATGGAGGGGTCTATGGAGGGGTCTATGGAGGGGTATTTGGAGGGGTATTTGGAGGAGTCTATGGAGGGGTCTGTGGAGGGGTCTATGGAGGGGTATTTGGAGGAGTCTATGGAGGAGTCTATGGAGGGGTATTTGGAGGAGTCTATGGAGGGGTCTATGGAGGGGTATTTGGAGGAGTCTATGGAGGAGTCTATGGAGGGGTATTTGGAGGAGTCTATGGAGGGGTCTATGGAGGGGTCTATGGAGGGGTCTATGGAGGGGTATTTGGAGGAGTCTATGGAGGAGTCTATGGAGGGGTATTTGGAGGAGTCTATGGAGGGGTCTATGGAGGGGTCTGTGGAGGGGTCTATGGAGGGGTCTATGGAGGGGTATTTGGAGGGGTCTATGGAGGGGTCTATGGAGGGGTCTATGGAGGGGTCTATGGAGGGGTCTGTGGAGGGGTCTATGGAGGGGTCTATGGAGGGGTATTTGGAGGGGTCTATGGAGGGGTCTATGGAGGGGTCTATGGAGGGGTATTTGGAGGGGTATATGGAGGAGTCTATGGAGGGGTCTATGGAGGGGTCTATGGAGGGGTCTATGGAGGGGTCTATGGAGGGGTCTGTGGAGGGGTCTATGGAGGGGTCTATGGAGGGGTCTATGGAGGGGTCTATGGAGGGGTCTATGGAGGGGTCTATGGAGGGGTATTTGGAGGGGTCTATGGAGGGGTCTATGGAGGGGTATTTGGAGGGTATTTTGAAAACCCAGTATAAGTGGGAAGGGTAAGTCGTCACCATCATCAAGGCAAGTATTGAGAAGACACAAAAGATGACTGAGTCTTATTATAATGATGAACGTGAATATTTACATATCAAAATATAAATACAAATATTCTACAGTTTTACATGACTTTATGGCCTCTCTTGAGGTGAAAACAGTATAAGTCATGTAGTTTTATAATGCAATTCTACACATTTTGTCATGAGGCTGAGAGTAAATGTTGCTGTTTTAAAGCTAATTTCCTGCAATTCTACACATTTTGCCATTGCTTATGTTCATATTCTATCTGGGGGGGGGCACCCCAACCTTTTTTTATTTATTGAATCGACCTGTTTTGAATATTGGGGGGTCCCTCGATCCTCCGTGGCAATTTTGCGTATGGAGTAACGCATAATGTTCTCTCTCTGTGTGTGTAGGTACAGGTGGCTCCGGCTAAGGAACCTGATGCAAGCCTCGCCCTCAGCATGTCTCTAGCCCAGGCCAAGGAGAGAGCTCACCAGAAACGCTCATCCAAGAAGGCCCCTGCCATGGACTGGAGCAAGAGGAACGAACTCTTCAGTAACCTATAAATCACACGTTTCCTTCCGTCTTTCTCTGGCCCCTCACTCCCTCTTTAGCTCGGTCGCAAGCAGACACAAACACACACACAACAATGTATGATGTGAACAGTGTTAATATTTTGTGATTTCATGTGCTAAGTGAGGGGTTTTCCATTTTTATTTAAAAACAAATTGAAACGCCACTCCTGAATAAGAAACAATGTAATTAACAATTTAAAGATGGAAAAACAATGTACAGTTTACATCTAGTGGAGTAGAATGATGAAGAAATAAAAGATGATGGGATATATGGAAAATAAGAATTAACATATTGCCAGTGAGTAATCGATCTAGTGATATGGTGTGTGTGTGTGTGTGTGTGTATGTATATCATAAGGTGTGTCGAATCTTATTGTGTCTATCTGCAATCTGATTGGTTGCTGGTCACAATACTTCCTTGTAGAATCACGAACTAGCCAATAGCAAGCTGGGACTGATTGTGCTTTTGTGGATGAGTTAAGATGAATCAAACTATTTTCCAGAGACTTTCATGCTTTATTACTTCTAAGGGCTGGATTCAGTCCGTATCGTGGAAGATCCGCGTTATAGCTCGATTTTCAAGTTAAAGGCAATGTTCCTGCGTTCGCAGAGACTGCATTCACAGTAAACACTGTATATGTCGGCTCAATCTGAAATGACCTTTACATTTTAACCTGGATCTTCCGCGATACGGATTAAATCCAGGCCTTACAGAATGACTAACAATCTGAATTTTTAGCAATACAAGACCATTGTCTGACCATTTATCGCTTAATGAGAGGTCTACACGTCTGGTTAGCAGATATCACTGAATTTGTTCAGGAATTGTATCATTCTAATGCTGACCACAGGTTTACTTTGTGGTGTGATGTTTTACAACCCTCTCTTTTTTAAGATGTTGACATATCAATTCTTAGAATGTAGAACTCATTCCGGAAGGGGAATTCAGAATACATGAGATTCTCTGTTCTAAATGTGACAATCATTGTTGGTCATATCATGCATGGTTAAAGGGACTGAGGTATGTGGTTCTAGATTTTTTAACCCAAAGTAAACCATTGTTTCTAACTGTAAAGTTGAAACATTCCTGAGTTAACAACCTGTTCAAACCGGTGTTCAAGCATCACTATTGTAAAATCCTACGGTATTTTTATCGTCGTGATTCAACATTTCTTCCTGCCATTGTCTCAACGTTTTACAGAATGACGAGATTATTTTTCATGTTTCTTTTATTAGATTTGTACATAAATTTCATGAGGAAATTGTATTTTGAGTGTTGTGTCTTAAAGAAATCCTCAATTTGTTTGAAGACTGTTCTAGAATCTCTCTGGGTTGAATGGAGTGTAAGCCTACTGTATGTGTGTCAGTTAGCTCTGGTCTAGGGCGTTAGTGTATCAGTCATCTGAACCACATAAGCCCTATAGTATAGACCAGGGATCAGCTCCAACTCCGGTCCTGGAAAGCTACTGGCTGCGTACGGTAGAAGGGCTGAGTTGTCAAATGTCTTGAGGATGACTGTTATAAATGTGGGCTCAAACATGTCTTCGTCTTTCTTTTTTAACGTGTGTGTGAGAGCTAGAGAGAGACAAGGCATACTCTGTGGGATCTCAAAGGAAAACGACAGTGTTTAGGTATAAATTCTCCTTTTTAATGGTATAGTAAATAGTAACCTGATGAGTAAGCAGGTGGGCGTGCATCAGAAACAACACAGACCAATCAGCAAGTCAGGAGCTAGTGCTCTAGAACAACAGAGACCAATCAGCAAGTCCGTGATCTAGAACAATGTTCTGATGTGAGAATGAATCCTAGAATGTTTTCTGCTATTCCTGTAAATACAGCGTAAACATATTGTACTTACTCTAACACTGTACTTAAGGCTAACACTGTACTTAAGGTTAAGGTTCTGTACAGTACGAACAGTTTAAGAATTAGTCATAGTTCACCCAAATCACATAAATTAGCATTTGGAGACAGTGGTCAGGTAAACAAAACCAAAGCATGCATTGCGGTCTTACATTTTACAGGGTAACGAAACCAATATGTAATCTGGGTGAACTAACTATAGGTATATAAATTCAGTATTGATGGGTATTGTACTGCATAATCTGACTATACTGGCTGTTTAACGCTCGAGTAACAGTAACTATGGATGCGTCACAATTCCCAAATGACACCTATTTACAATTTAGAGCACTACTTTTGACCAGGGTCCTATGGGTCCTGGTCAAAACAATAGGGATTAGGGTGCCATAAAACAATAGGGATTAGGGTGCCATTTTGGACGCAACCTATCTGACAAAAGTACTAAACAGTGCATGAAGCAGAAGCAGTGACGCGAGAGAATATTGAGCACAAAACCGTTACTCAAAAATATCACAGCTATATAATGACTACAATGCTATAATCGTGGGATTTTTCAAATCATGGAATTTTGTTTTATGAACGATAATATGCATACAATATTGTTGACATGACAGAAAAGGTGCATACAGACTGATGGATGAAATACAAGTTCATATTTGTTTCTTTTAACTCCACACGAAAAGTCAGTTGATGCAGTGATTGTAACGGAAGCCGCTTTCTCTCTTCCAAGAAACAGTCACTGAAATGGGCCCAACTCTGCCTCCTTGTGTTTGGTTTTGGGGGTGGCACGGGGTTAACAGAATTCAAGTGGCAGTTACAGTTGCAAAACAAGTGCAGGAGCAGCACTGGAAACACAAAGTTACAGATTGTGCCTTTAACTAGGTCAGAGTTTACTGTAGGTTACAGTAGTACAGCTGGGTCCAATGCAGAGAAGTCTGATGCTATGCAGTGGATTAGAACCATCCAAGCCTGTTCTACTGTAATGTATTGGTGTGTGTATACTGACCTCACAGCCGACACACAACATATTGCAACACCTTCCACAGCTCAGATGGACCTGAAGACTTGTGCTCTCATTTGACAATAGTGCTTTACAAAGTATCACTGCCCCCCCCCCCCCACTCTTTGGAGGGCAAACACTGGATGTTTTGGTAAACCATAAATACAAACATACATGCATTTTAATATAGATAATGTCATAAATCTTTGAGATAAATTGAAATGTTTCTCCAACTCGCAAACAATTAACAAGAATATAGTATACTGAATAAAAATATAAACGCAAAAGTGTTGGCCCATGTTTCATGAGGTGAAATTAAAGATCCCATAAATGTTCCATACACGCAAAAAGCAAATGTTGGTTACATCCCTGTTAGTGAGCACTTCTCCTTTGCAAAGATAATCCATCCACCTGACAGGTGTGGCATATCTAGAAGCTGATTAAACAGAATTATCATTACACAGGTGCACCTTGTGCTGGGGACAATAAAAGGCCACTTTAAATGTGCAGTTTTGTCACACAACACAATGCCACATAAGTGTGAATTTTGAAGCACGCAATTGGCACGCTGATGGCAGGAATGTCCACCAGAGCTGTTGTCAGAGAATGTAATGTTCATTTCTCTACCATAAGCTGCCTCCGTCGTTGTAGAGAATTTGGCAGTACGTCCAACCGGCCTCAACTGCAGACCACGTGTAACCACGCCAGCCCAGGACCTCAACATCCGGCTTCTTCACCTGCGGTATCGTCTGAGACCAGCCACCTGGACAGCTGATGAAACTGAGGAATATTTCTGTCTGTAATAAAGCCCTTTTGTGGGGAAAACTCCTGGCTCCCCAGTGGGTGGGTCTGGCTCCCAAATGGGTGGGCCTATGCCCTCCCAGGCCCACCCATGGCTGCACCCCTGCCCAGCCATGTTAAATCCATTTATTAGGGCCTATTGAATGTATTTCAATTGACTGATTTCCTTATATAAACTAACTCAGTAAAATCGTTGAAATTGTTGCATGTTGCGTTTATATTTTTGTTCAGTGTATATTACATGTTAACATAAAACTTTTCTAATGACATAGTAACTCCTAACATCACGTATAGTATATTTTGAAGAAAATAAATGCTCCCTTTGTTAAGACAAATAAATGCAAAGTAAAAACAAATTCTTACTTTTCAGTAACATTGAAGATTCTCATGTTAAGAATATTGACACACTTAACATAACATTGGGTAAAGTTTAAAGACGAGAATATGATATAATTTACAATACATGTTAAAAATGGACCCTTATTCCCTTTGTGGTAAAATCGGGTTGGCTCAGAGCAAAGCTGTAGCATCTGTCATAAACCCGTGCTCCATGTCATAAACCCGTGCTCCATGTCATAAACCCGTGCTCTATGTCATAAAACACAGTAAACTGTTGTGTGTTATTGTGCTGTCTTTGCCTAGCGAAACTATTGATCCAGGGTTATGCGCTCCAGTTTAGGCAAGTCCCGATGTGTGTGTGTCTCACTGATGCTATTCAAACAACAAAAATCCACAGGTGTATCGTCGAGTTCAGTAAGTGCTTGCGTTGAAATTCTGATGACATCATAAAGTGTGTGTGTGTGTTTAGGACATACAAGTGCAGTCAGAGGTTCTCCACATTGTGCCTCCCTGCTCTCCTCTCCCCATTTCTCTCCTCTCCCTTCTTTCACTTTCCCTCACTCTTCCTCTCCTCTCCTCTCTCTCCTCATACTTTCTCTTATCCACCCTATGAAACATGCAGATCAGTGCATCAGTCTAATCAATTCTACGGGTGCATCCCAAATGGTGCTCCCTATTTCAGGGCTCTGGTCAAAGAAGTGCACTATAAAGGGAATAGGGTGCTATTTGGGACGCACCCTATGGATCTGGCAACCCAATCATACTGGTCCTATTCAGGTTGCCTTGAGTGAAGTGAAGAGGAAGGATTTAATCCAACATGGCATCCAGCTGGTCGGCGAGGTCATCAAACATGTTGCCGATGTCATCCAGGATATTCCCTGCTGCTTTCACTGTGCTGCTGCCACTGGAAAAGAGAGAGGAGAGTGTTAACACAGTGTGTGTGTGTGTGTGTGTGTGTGTGTGTGTGTGTGTGTGTGTGTGTGTGTGTGTGTGTGTGTGTGTGTGTGTGTGTGTGTGTGTCTTACCCGTCAGTGCAGTCAACCTGAGCCATTTTCCTCTCTACAACATCCAGCGCTGCCTCCAGTGACCTGTTGGTCTCATCCAGCCTCCTCTGAACCAACACCTCCGAGCAGGCCTCACCAGCCTGGGTCTTTCCTGCCAGGCCTGGAGGCCCCGAGGTGTGGTAGGATGGAGGGGGGGCTGCCTGGACTGTGGCAGATGGGGCAGCGAAAGCCAAACTCTGGACCACATCGAGAGTCACACCAGGGGAACGGGCTTTAGGGGCTGAGGTTATGGATGAGCAGAGCTGGGGAAGTTTAGAGGCAGAGACGGTGGCAGGCGTCTGATTCACTGGCCTGGATGTTACTGTTCTCTGCAGACTGCCTGCTTTGGTTGCTGTTACTGGTTTCTGTGGATTGCCTGGTATAGAGGTGGTTGTGTGTGTATTTTGGCTGGCTGTTACATGTTTCTGTGTGCTGCCTGTCGCTGTCTCCTGTTGACAGGCTGGTTTAGGGTTGAGGGCAGGTTTGAGGGGAGGGCTGGTTGGTTTGGAGGACAGAGGTGGTCTCTGGCCTTTCCCTGTCGATCCTACTCTCTGTAAACTGCTCCCTGACCTCACACCTGCTTCCTCCTCTCGCTTGTCTCTGTTTGTGTGTGTGTGGAAGCCGTTGGACCGGCCGTGTGTGTGTGGCTGTGTGTGTCCGTCATCTTCGCTGACGGTGAAGATCTCGTCCAGTGTGTGTGTGTCCCGGTCTTTGGGCTGGCGGCGTCGTTTGACCGTGTCCGACTCTTTGAGGTTGAACTCAGGGACCCCTAAGGTCTTTGGGGCCTGCATTGTTTGGTCTTCCGGAGAAGCCTGGGGTTGGATTTCAGGGTCTGACCGGAAGCCTGCTCCCATCCTGGGCCGCTGTTTGATGGTGAGGTTGCCCTCCTCCGCGAAAGGGAGGTTCTCACTGGAGCTACTCTGAGGTGATGTAGAGCTTTCAAATACTGAACCCTTCTTCCTCCCACTCTCCTCCTCTTCTGGGCTTCTCTCTATCCCTCCATCTCTATCCCTCCGCTCGCCCCCCATCCTCCTCAGGCCCCCCAGCCCCAGAGCGGGTACAGGTTTGTGGGAGGCGAGGGTGGGGGTGCGAGGGGAGGGTAACACTACCCCATTAGAGGGGCTGCCCCTGGGCCCGGACCCCTGTAGCCTGGCTGCGATGCTTCTCACACTGCCTGCACTCTCCGTCTCCACCCCTCCCACCTCCACCTGCCCTGGCACTACTGCCGCTCCTCCTGATTCGCTGGCCTGGCTGCCACTCACCGAGCTCATCCTCTTAGGTGGCGGTGGGGGCGGGCCTTTGCGGCGAGAGCGGACAGCGAATGAGTGGCTCCGGCTGATGTGGCGTTGGACGGCGGAGGAATTTGATTGGCCGCGGCCTGGTTTGCGTCCTAGTGTGGCGTACGAGGGAATGGTCACCGGGGGAACGGATTCCTGCAGCGATGACTCGTCGTCTTCCGGTTCTCCATCTGACAGGGCGTAGCGTGTCAGACTCTGGGTGCGTTTCTTAGGGCCCTTAAGAGCCTCTGTGTTGAGGCCTAGTCCTGGGAGGGGGACTGCTCCAGCCTGGGGCTTGGGTAGACCACGCTGGCACAGATAGGTGCCTCCTTCCTGGGTGTGGTGGTAGTTGAAGGCCCTCTGTGTGGGTGAGGCCTGAGGAGAGGGGGAGGGGGGAGAGGAGAGGGGGTGATGGGCAGGGGACTGGCAAGGTTTGGGTTTACTGGGCACAGGCAAGGCTGGGTAGGCGAAGCGGGGCATCGTGCTGGGGGTGAGAGGAGGGGTGAGGGGGGTGATGGGTAGTTTAGTGGGGGGCTGGGGGTGGCGCTTCTGGTCTGACCACACCTCTGTGGGTCTCTGTCGGTCTCTCCCTGAACTCCCTCCTCCCCCCTGTCTCCCACCTCCTCCTCCCAAGCTCTCGTCCGAGCGACTGTACGCTCCAGCCGATGCCAGAGTCTGTTGGTGAAGCTCTTGATAATATCCCGGAAAATTCCCAGATTTTCCAGAATTCCCAGATCCGCGGGAGCGCGTTCCGATGCTCTCCTGGCTGAGCGACAACGGCGACACCACACCCCCCACACCCATCCCAAACCCCCCTATCCCCCCCCCTCCTCCTGTGCTCAGCTCGCTGTCATGGAAGGAGAGGAAGGGTGTCCTGGGGGTGTGAGGGGTCGGGGGGCAGCAGTCGGCGGGGATCTCGGGGGGCTCGATAGCCACCAGTTCCAGAGCCGTGGGGGGTTTACGCCGGAGCATGTCGGAGCCGTTGGCATGGTGATGAGTACGATGCAGGTCGCATAAACGCTTCACGGCTAACATAAGCTTCTTCTGATGTCCTGGGGTGCGAGAGAGGGGGGGGCGAGAGAGAGGGGAGGGAGAGAGAGAGGGGGGGGCGAGAGAGAGGGGAGGGAGAGAGAGAGGGGGGGGCGAGAGAGGGGAGGGAGAGAGAGGGGAGGGAGAGAGAGGGGAGGGCGAGATAAAAGAACACAAATTCTAGAAACACAAATTGCAGAAAACAAATAACTTTATGAACAGTTATTTTTGTATACAAGTGGTTAAAAAAGGTTGATAACTGGTTGTCAACACCAAGGCTGTCATATTGACAAGGGGGATGTGTCCAAGAGCTCTCACATACACTGCAGACGTACAGATGCACTTAAACTAAACAATGTGACCTTGCAATGTGAAGTGCATCTGTGCGTCAGAAGTGTGTGATGATTTCTTACCCAGCTTGGTGATTCCTATCTCTGATAAGTCTTCCCAGGTGATATCCTTGACGATGCTGATGGTGTCATAACCATTCTCACACAGTCTCTTCTGGTACTGAGGGAGACCGATCGCACTCAACCAATCTGACAGCTCAGACTGACAGAGAGAGAGGGAGAGAGGGAGAGATGGACAGAGAGAGAAGACAGAGTGACGGTGAGCTTGTTGACCAATAGTAGTACGACAAAAGACAGTTACTGCTGATTGTAAAGCTCTACATGAAACATGAAGAACTCATTAATATTAACAACAGACTACATACACTACTGCACAACTAACTCTCTCTTTCTGTGTCAAAGGCCTGTCGTCATCAGCCAGAACTGTGTACATAGTTCAAAGGTCATGTGGCAGTCTCTTACAGGGATGTAGTCAGGCAGCCACTCTGGGATGTTCAGGTTGCCTATCTCCATGGAGATCTTCTTACGGTGGCCTGGTTTGGTCACACCGATGGCTGTTAGGTCCTGGAGAGACACACACCAGGTTAGAAAACCCCCACGACTAGGCTGCCAATGATACAAATGACTACAGAACACATTTATCCATGCTTATTTTATTTTGTTGACCTAAAAAATAAACAGAGGTAAATGTGTATGCAGGAATACGTTTGTTTTAAATCTCAATGCCACAAAGAGAGACATTGTAGAGGTGTGTGTGTGTTAATATCTCAGTTACTCTCAAATGTGTCAATCAATTAAGCGTAATCAATAAACGTATGAATGGGTAATAGAATCCAGTGTCTGACCTCTGGGGTCATCCTACTGATAGTTAGTACATCGTATCCTGCTGTGAGGAAGTTAGCAGTGTAGCTCTCCAGCTGGAACTCACACAGCCATTGGTAGATGGTCTCAGAGTCCTATAGACGGAGAACAGAGGGGTTATCACTCAGACACGGGCAAACGGACTGACGCACACACCATATTCAACTTACTCTGCCCACCAGGAGTTGATCTGGACGCATGAAGCCACTCTGTTCCCCCAACTGAGTACCACCACTGACTTGATGACGCAGACCACCTGGGGAGATAGAGCGAGAGACAAGAGACAGATTACAACTTTTATCAAATGAAATGTACACAGCTAACAGAAAGCATGAGGAAGGACTGAGGTGAAGGTGTATTATCTTGTAGATCTTGAGTATTATCTTGTAGATCTGAGGGGCATGTCAACAGACCGATGTCAGATCTCTCCTCTCTCTTTCAGCTGGGACAATGGTTTTGATATCTCCCTCGATCCAAACAGGTCAGGGCCCCCACCCCCCCAACCCCCTTCCGGGTGAAGAAAGCACCTGAGAGAGAGAGGTATAGAGCAAGAGGGAGAGAGGGGCCCCTCTGTACACACCTCATCAATCATCTACCCTACATCCAAAACACACATGCTTCTACTCCCAAGGCAGGCAGGGAGAGAGAGACAGCGACACACACACAGAGAGAGAGAGAGAGAGAGAGAGAGAGAGAGAGAGAGAGAGAGAGAGAGAGAGAGAGAGAGAGAGAGAGAGAGAGAGAGATACAGCGACACACACACACAGAGAGAGAGAGAGATACAGCGACAGACACACAGAGAGAGAGAGAGAGAGAGAGAGAGAGAGAGAGAGAGAGAGAGAGAGAGAGATACAGCGACACACACACACACACACACACACACACACACAGAGAGAGAGAGAGAGAGAGAGAGAGAGAGAGAGAGAGAGAGAGAGAGAGAGATACAGCGACACACACAGAGAGAGAGAGAGAGAGATACAGCGACAGACACAGAGAGAGAGAGAGAGAGAGAGAGAGAGAGATAGAGAGAGATACAGCGACACACACACACAGAGAGAGAGAGAGAGAGAGAGAGATACAGCGACACACACACACAGAGAGAGAGAGAGAGAGAGAGAGAGAGAGAGAGAGAGAGAGAGAGAGACACACACACAGAGAGAGAGAGAGAGAGAGAGAGAGAGAGAGAGAGACACACAGAGAGAAAGAGAGAGAGACACAGACAGACAGAGACACAGAAAAACAGTCCCATAGTGATACACTGTATCTAGAAGCTGGGTGTAGCAGAACTTTATCTGTTTACAAGACTACTGCCTAAACCGCACCATTCAGTGATTTCATCAAGACAAAATGTGTTTTTAGTTGCTGATTATTCTTGTATGTAAAGTGACTTTGGGTGTCTTGAAAAGTGTTTAAAATAAAATGTATTATTTTGTATTATTATTAACAGGAAAAGTTATGATGCTAGTATGAAAGGACTACAGTGCAGAACTGGTTGATTAGGACCGCGTCTGTGCCCGTCCTTACACATGGACATGATTATACCCAACACCACCGCTGGTTGGCTCTCTGTTTATCCTAATTGTTTACCCTGATCATCACAGCACTGTTCCACTACTAAAACACAGAG
>NC_140012.1:39789735-39799735 GCF_964263955.1 Coregonus lavaretus
TGTGTGTGCCTCCGTGTGTGTGTGTGTGTGTGCCTCCGTGTGTGTGTGTTATGTCCTGCCATTCCAGGACATCTACTCAAGGCGGTGTCTGAGGAAGGCCCGAAATATCGTCAAGAACTCCAGTCACCCATCTGGCAAGCGGTATCGGAGCATCGGGTCTCGGACCAACAGGCTCTGAGAGAGCTTCTACCCCCAAGCCATATGACTGCTAAATAGTTAATTAAATGGTTACCCGGACTATCTGCACTGACCCTATCTTGCACTGACTTTATGCACATTTACAAGACTATACAGCACAGTCGGAAAGTATTCAGAACCCTTGACTTTTTCCACATTGTTACGTTACAGCCTTATTCTAAAATAGATTAAATGGTTTTTTCCCCTCATCAACCTACACACAATATCCCATAATGACAAAGCAAAAACTGGTTTTTAGAAATTGTTGCAAATTTACAAAAAATACAAAACGGAAATATTACATTTACATATGTATTCAGACCGTTTATTCAGACCGTTTAAATCAGTACTTCGTTGAAGCACCTTTGGCAGCGATTACAGCCTCGAGTCTTCTTGGGTATGACGCTACAAGCTGTATTTGTGGAGTTTCTCCCATTCTTCTCTGCAGATCCTCTCAAGCTCTGTCAGGTTAGATGGGGAGCTTCATTACACATCTATTTTCAGGTCTCTCCAGAGATGTTGGATCGCGTTCAAGTCCGGGCTCTGGCTGGGCCACTTAAGGACATTCAGAGACTTGTCCGAAGCCACTCCTGAGTTGTCTTGGTTGTGTGCGTTGTGTGCTTAGGGTCGTTGTTCTGTTGAAAGGTGAACCTTTGCCCCAGACTGAGGTCCTGAGCGCTCTGGAGCAGGTTTTCATCAAGGACCTCTCTGTACTTTGCTCCGTTTATCTTTCCCTCAAACCTGACTAGTCTCCCAGTCCCTGCCGCTGAAAACATCCCCACAGCATGATACTGCCACCACCATGCTTCACCGTAGGGATGGTGCCAGGTTTCCTCCAGACGTGACACTTGGCATTCAGGCCAAAGAGTTCAATCTTGGTTTCATCAGACCAGAGAATCTTGTTTCTCATGGTCTGAGAGTCCTTTAGGTGCCTTTTGGCAAACTCCAAGCGGGCTGTCATGTACCTTTTACTGAGGAGTGGCTTCCGTCTGGCCACTCTACCATAAAGGCCTGATTGGTGGAGTGCTGCAGAGACGGTTGTCCTTCTGGAAGGGTCTCCCATCTCCACAGAGGAACTCTGGAGCTCTGTCAGTGAGCATCGGGTTCTTGGTCACCTCCATGACTAAGGCCCTTCTCTCCCAATTGCTCAGTGTGGCCGGGCGGCCAGCTCTAGGAAGAGTCTTGGTGGTTCCAAACTTCTTCCATTTAAGAATGATGGAGGCCACTGTGTTCTTGGGGACCTTCACTGCTGTAGACATTTTTTGGTACCCCTCCCCAGATCTATGCCTCAACACAATCCTGTCTTGGAGCTCTACGGACAATTCCTTCGACCTCATGGCTTGGTTTTTGCCCTGCCATGCACTGTCAACTGGGACCTTATATAGACAGGTGTGTGCCTTCTCATATCATGTCCAATCAATTGAATTTACCACAGGTGGACTACAATCAAGTTGTAGAAATATCTCAAGGATGATCAATGGAAACAGGATGCACCTGAGCTCAATTTTGAGTCTCATAGCAAATGGTCTGAATACTTATATAAATAAGGTATTTCTGTTTTTGTATACATTTGCAAACATTTCTAAAAACCTGTTTTCGCTTTGTCATCATAGGGTATTGAGTTTATATTGATGAGGGGAAAAAATAATTTCATCCATTTTAGAATAAGGCTGTAACGTAACAAAATGTGGAAAAAGTCAAGGGGTCTGAATACTTTCCGACTGCACTGCATACACACACTACAAAACCCACACTCATTCACACACACACGCATACCGACAACACACACACACACACACTTTCACACTCATCATTTGCTGTTGCTACTCTGTTCTTTATTTTACTCTTATTATTATCTATCCTGATGCCTAGTCACTTTACCCTGTGTTCATGTACATATCTACCTCAAATACCTTATTATTATCTATCCTGATGCCTAGTCACTTTACCCTGCCTTCATGTACATATCTACCTCAAATACCTTATTATTATCTATCCTGATGCCTAGTCACTTTATCCTGCCTTCATGTACATATCTACCTCAAATACCTTATTATTATCTATCCTGATGCCTAGTCATTTTACCCTGCCTTCATGTACATATCTACCTCAAATACCTTATTATTATCTATCCTGATGCCTAGTCACTTTACCCTGCCTTCATGTACATATCTACCTCATATACCTTATTATTATCTATCCTGATGCCTAGTCACTTTACCCTGCCTTCATGTACATATCTACCTCAAATACCTTATTATTATCTATCCTGATGCCTAGTCACTTTATCCTGCCTTCATGTACATATCTACCTCAAATACCTTATTATTATCTATCCTGATGCCTAGTCACTTTACCCTGCCTTCATGTACATATCTACCTCAAATACCTTATTATTATCTATCCTGATGCCTAGTCACTTTATCCTGCCTTCATGTACATATCTACCTCAAATACCTTATTATTATCTATCCTGATGCCTAGTCACTTTACCCTGCCTTCATGTACATATCTACCTCAAATACCTTATTATTATCTATCCTGATGCCTAGTCACTTTACCCTGCCTTCATGTACATATCTACCTCAAATACCTTATTATTATCTATCCTGATGCCTAGTCACTTTATCCTGCCTTAATGTACATATCTACCTCAAATACCTTATTATTATCTATCCTGATGCCTAGTCACTTTACCCTGTGTTCATGTACATATCTACCTCAAATACCTTATTATTATCTATCCTGATGCCTAGTCACTTTACCCTGCCTTCATGTACATATCTATCTCATATACCTTATTATTATCTATCGACCGGGAGACTCATGGGCGGCGCACAATTGGCCCAGCGTCGTCCAGGGTAGGGCAGGGAATGGCCGGCAGGGATGTAGCTCAGTTGATAGAGCATGGCGTTTGCAACGCCAGGGTTGTGGGTTCGATTCCTACGGGGGGCCAGTATAAAAAAATATGTATTCACTAACTGTAAATCGCTCTGGATAAGAGCGTCTGCTAAATGACTAAAATGTAAATGTAAATGTAGTCACTTTACCCTGCCTTCATGTACATATCTACCTCATATACCTTATTATTATCTATCCTGATGCCTAGTCACTTTACCCTGCCTTCATGTACATATCTACCTCAAATACCTCATACCTCTGCACATTGATCTGGTACTGGTACTCCCTGTACATAGCGTCCTCTCGATTTACTATTTTAATTAATTATTTTGTAACTCTGCATCGTTGGGAAGTGCTCGTAAGCAAGCATTTCACGGTAAAGTCTACATCCGTTGTATTCGGTGCATGTGACAAATACAATTTTATTTGTAACACACACACACCCACTCAGAACTCATGGACACACACACACACAATGCTGCTGTTCTATCATATACTATTCATTCCACTGCGTGACCAAGTCACTACCCACTTTATATTAGTAAATACAGTGTAATACAGTCCATTATTACTATGCAATACAGTCCATTATTACTATGCAATACAGTCCATTATTACTATGGAATACAGTCCATTATTACTATGCAATACAGTCCATTATTACTATGCAATACAGTCCATTATTACTATGCAATACAGTCCATTATTACTATGCAATACAGTCCATTATTACTATGCAATACAGTCCATTATTACTATGCAATACAGTCCATTATTACTATGCAATACAGTCCATTATTACTATGCAATACAGTCCATTATTACTATGGAATACAGTCCATTATTACTATGCAATACAGTCCATTATTACTATGCAATACAGTCCATTATTACTATGCAATACAGTCCATTATTACTATGCAATACAGTCCATTATTACTATGCAATACAGTCCATTATTACTATGCAATACAGTCCATTATTACTATGCAATACAGTCCATTATTACTATGCAATACAGTCCATTATTACTATGCAACACAGTCCATTATTACTATGCAACACAGTCCATTATTACTATGCAACACAGTCCATTATTACTATGCAACACAGTCCATTATTACTATGCAACACAGTCCATTATTACTATGCAACACAGTCCATTATTACTATGCAATACAGTCCATTATTACTATGCAATACAGTCCATTATTACTATGCAATACAGTCCATTATTACTATGCAATACAGTCCATTATTACTATGCAATACAGTCCATTATTACTATGCAATACAGTCCATTATTACTATGCAATACAGTCCATTATTACTATGGAACACAGTCCATTATTACTATGGAACACAGTCCATTATTACTATGCAATACAGTCCATTATTACTATGTAATACAGTCCATTATTAGTATGCAATACAGTCCATTATTACTATGGAATACAGTCCATTATTACTATGCAATACAGTCCATTATTACTATGTAATACAGTCCATTATTAGTATGCAATACAGTCCATTATTACTATGCAATACAGTCCATTATTACTATGCAATACAGTCCATTATTACTATGCAATACAGTCCATTATTACTATGCAATACAGTCCATTATTACTATGGAATACAGTCCATTATTACTATGCAATACAGTCCATTATTACTATGCAATACAGTCCATTATTACTATGGAATACAGTCCATTATTACTATGCAATACAGTCCATTATTACTATGCAATACAGTCCATTATTACTATGGAATACAGTCCCTTATTACTATGCAATACAGTCCCTTATTACTATGCAATACAGTCCATTATTACTATGCAATACAGTCCATTATTACTATGCAATACAGTCCATTATTACTATGCAATACAGTCCATTATTACTATGCAATACAGTCCATTATTACTATGCAATACAGTCCATTATTACTATGCAATACAGTCCATTATTACTATGCAATACAGTCCATTATTACTATGCAATACAGTCCATTATTACTATGGAATACAGTCCATTATTACTATGCAATACAGTCCATTATTACTATGCAATACAGTCCATTATTACTATGCAATACAGTCCATTATTACTATGCAACACAGTCCATTATTACTATGCAATACAGTCCATTATTACTATGCAATACAGTCCATTATTACTATGCAATACAGTCCATTATTACTATGCAATACAGTCCATTATTACTATGTAATACAGTCCATTATTACTATGCAATACAGTCCATTATTACTATGCAATACAGTCCATTATTACTATGCAATACAGTCCATTATTACTATGCAATACAGTCCATTATTACTACTTATACTTGTTATTTTTGACTTGATTGTTATTATTGATTCATGTACTGCATTGTTGAGGGAGCTGCCACATAAGCATTTCACCTTTTATACCTGCTGTAAAACTGTGTACGTGACGATTTTTTAGTTGATTTTTTAGATTTTTATTTGAGAGTTTGTTTCAGGACCTTTAGCTCAGTTAGGGCTGCTGTTTGGTATTTACAGCTGTATAGTTGGTATTCTATTGTTGAACCAAGCTTAATGTGAACGTACGCGCTTGTGGCTGCGTGCACATGTACAATTGATGTCGGAAGTTTACATACACCTTTTTTCACAATTCCTGACATTTAATCCTAGTAAAAATGTCCTGTCTAAGGTCAGTTAGGATCACCACTTTTATTTTAAGAATGTGAAATGTCAGAATAATAGTAGAGAGAAGGATTTATTTAAGCTTTTATTTCTTTCATCACATTCCCAGTGGGTCAGAAGTTATTATTTATTATTTGGTAGCATTGCCTTTAAATTGTTTAACTTGGGTAAAACGTTTCGGGTAGCCTTCCACAAGCTTCCCACAATAAGTTGGGTGAATTTTGGCCCATTCCTCCTGACAGAGCTGGTGTAACTGAGTCAGGTTTGTAGTCCTCTTTGCTCGCACATGCTTTTTCAGTTCTGCCCACAAATGTTCTATAGGATTGAGGTCAGGGCTTTGTGATGGCCACTCCAATACCTTGACTTTGTTGTCCTTAAGCCATTTTGCCACAACTTTGGAAGTATGCTTGGGGTCATTGTCCATTTGGAAGACCCATTTGCGACCAAGCTTTAAACTTCCTGACTGATGTCTTGAGATGTTGCTTCAATATATCCACATAATTTTCCTTCCTCATGAGGCCATCTATTTTGTGAAGTGCACCAGTCCCTCCTGCAGCAAAGCACCCCCACAGCATGATGCTGCCACCCCCGTGCTTCACGGTTGGGATGGTGTTCTTCGGCTTGCAAGCTCCCCCTTTTTCCTCCAAACATAACGGCCTTTCAGGTTATGTCGAAATAGGACTCGTTTTACTGTGGATATAGATACTTTTGTACCTGTTTCCTCCAGCATCTTCACAAGGTCCTTTGCTGTTGTTCTGGGATTGATTTGCACTTTTTGCACCAAAGTACGTTCATCTCTAGGAGACAGAACGCGTCTCCTTCCTGAGCGGTATGACGGCTGCGTGGTCCCATGGTGTTTATACTTGCGTACTATTGTTTGTACAGATGAACATGGTACCTTCAGGCGTTTGGAAATTGCTCCCAAGGATGAACCAGACTTGTGGAGGTCTACAATTTTTTTTCTGAGGTCTTGGCTGATTTCTTTTGATTTTCCCATGATCTCAAGCAAAGAGGCACTGAGTTTGAAGGTAGGCCTTGAAATACATCCACAGGTACACCTCTAATTGACTCAAATGATGTCAATTAGCCTATCAGAATCTTCTAAAGCCATGACATCATTTTCTGGAATGTTCCAAGCTGTTTAAAGGCACAGTCAACTTAGTGTATGTAAACTGCTGACCCAATGGAATTGTGATACAGTGAATTATAAGTAAAATAATCTGTCTGTAAACAATTGTTGGGAAAATGACTTGTGTTATGCACAAAGTAGATGTCCTAACAGACTTAGCCAAAACTATAGTTTGTTAACAAGAAATTTGTGGAGTGGTTGAAAAAACGAGTTTTAATGACTCCAACCTAAGTGTATGTAAACTTCCGACTTCAACTGTATGTCTGGGTGTACACTTTGCCGTGTGTGTGTGTGTGTGTGTGTGTGTGTGTGTGTGTGTGTGTGTGTGTGTGTGTGTGTGTGTGTGTGTGTGTGTGTACCTGCTCTCCGGCTGATGACCTCCACTACAGACGGAGGGAAGTATCCAACCCGGTCTGTTCCTCTCTGGTTGTCATGGATATGACCTTTCCACCGCCCGTCCATGTGCTGTTCCAAGACCTGAAATCAACCATTCATCTTTCAGCATCATAGGTGTGCTATTAGGTGTGCTATTAGGTGTGCTATTAGGTGTGCTATTAGGTGTGCTATTAGGTGTGCTATTAGGTGTGCTATTAGGTGTGCTATTAGGTGTGCTATTAGGTGTGCTATTAGGTGTGCTATTAGGTGTGCTATTAGGTGTGCTATTAGGTGTGCTATTAGGTGTGCTATTAGGTGTGCCATTAGGTGTGCTATTAGGTGTGCCATTAGGTGTGCTATTAGGTGTGCTATTAGGTGTGCTATTAGGTGTGCTATTTGGTGTGCTATTAGGTGTGCTATTAGGTGTGCTATTAGGTGTGCTATTAGGTGTGCTATTAGGTGTGCTATTAGGTGTGCTATTAGGTGTGCTATTTGGTGTGCTATTTGGTGTGCTATTTGGTGTGCTATTTGGTGTGCTATTAGGTGTGCTATTAGGTGTGCTATTAGGTGTGCTATTTGCTATTTGTGTGAATGTGTGTTGATTATAAGTGGTTAGGGGGTCAACTTCTACCAGCAAAACTGTTGAGCCACCTGATGTGAGAGCTGTTACATTGAAGTCCAGGTCGTATTGATTAGTGTTACATTGAAGGTCGTATTGATTAGTGTTACATTGAAGGTGGTATTGATTAGTGTTACATTGAAGGTCGTATTGATTTGTGTTACATTAAAGTCCAGGTCGTATTGATTTGTGTTACATTGAAGTCCAGGTCGTATTGATTAGTGTTACATTGAAGGTCGTATTGATTAGTGTTACATTGAAGGTTGTATTGATTAGTGTTACATTGAAGGTCGTATTGATTAGTGTTACATTGAAGGTCGTATTGATTAGTGTTACATTGAAGGTCGTATTGATTAGTGTTACATTGAAGTCCAGGTAGTATTGATTAGTGTTACATTGAAGTCCAGGTCGTATTGACTAGTGTTACATTAAAGTCCAGGTCGTATTGATTAGTGTTACATTGAAATCCAGGTCGTATTGATTAGTGTTACATTAAAGTCCAGGTCGTATTGATTTGTGTTACATTGAAGTCCAGGTCGTATTGATTAGTGTTACATTGAAGGTCGTATTGATTAGTGTTACATTGAAGGTTGTATTGATTAGTGTTACATTGAAGGTCGTATTGATTAGTGTTACATTGAAGGTCGTATTGATTAGTGTTACATTGAAGGTCGTATTGATTAGTGTTACATTGAAGTCCAGGTAGTATTGATTAGTGTTACATTGAAGTCCAGGTCGTATTGACTAGTGTTACATTAAAGTCCAGGTCGTATTGATTAGTGTTACATTGAAATCCAGGTCGTATTGATTAGTGTTACATTAAAGTCCAGGTCGTATTGATTAGTGTTACATTGAAGGTCGTATTGATTAGTGTTACATTGAAGGTCGTATTGATTAGTGTTACATTGAAGGTCGTATTGATTAGTGTTACATTGAAGTCCAGGTCGTATTGACTAGTGTTACATTGAAGGTCGTATTGATTAGTGTTACATTGAAGGTCGTATTGATTAGTGTTACATTGAAGGTCGTATTGATTAGTGTTACATTGAAGGTCGTATTGACTAGTGTTACATTGAAGTCCAGGTCGTATTGACTAGTGTTACATTGAAGGTCGTATTGATTAGTGTTACATTGAAGTCCAGGTCGTATTGATTAGTGTTACATTGAAGGTCGTATTGATTAGTGTTACATTAAAGGTCGTATTGATTAGTGTTACATTGAAGGTCGTATTGATTAGTGTTACATTGAAGGTCGTATTGATTAGTGTTACATTGAAGTCCAGGTCGTATTGATTAGTGTTACATTGAAGTCCAGGTCGTATTGATTAGTGTTACATTGAAGGTCGTATTGATTAGTGTTATATTGAAGGTCGTATTGATTAGTGTTACATTGAAGTCCAGGTCGTATTGATTAGTGTTACATTAAAGTCCAGGTCGTATTGATTCGTGTTACATTGATGTCCAGGTCGTATTGATTCGTGTTACATTGATGTCCAGGTCGTATTGATTAGTGTTATATTGAAGGTCGTATTGATTAGTGTTATATTGAAGTCCAGGTCGTATTGATTAGTGTTACATTGAAAGTTGTATTGATTAGTGTTACATTGAAGGTGGTATTGATTAGTGTTACATTGAAGTTCGTATTGATTAGTGTTACATTGAAGGTTGTATTGATTAGTGTTACATTGAAGGTTGTATTGATTAGTGTTACATTGAAGTCCAGGTCGTATTGATTAGTGTTACATTGAAGTCCAGGTCGTATTGATTAGTGTTACATTGAAGGTGGTATTGATTAGTGTTACATTGAAGGTTGTATTGATTAGTGTTACATTGAAGTCCAGGTCGTATTGATTAGTGTTACATTGAAGGTGGTATTGATTAGTGTTACATTGAAGGTGGTATTGATTAGTGTTACATTGAAGGTGGTATTGATTAGTGTTACATTGAAGGTCGTATTGATTAGTGTTACATTGAAGGTCGTATTGATTAGTGTTACATTGAAGTCCAGGTCGTATTGATTAGTGTTACATTGAAGTCCAGGTCGTATTGATTAGTGTTACATTGAAGTCCAGGTCGTATTGATTAGTGTTACATTGAAGTCCAGGTCG